>NC_135523.1:10967500-10982500 GCF_051989575.1 Stigmatopora nigra
GGCTATTCGGACAATAACAAGAATATTGTTATCGTTATGTAACCGTACACTTCGGGTTTTTCTGTATGTAACGATTATATGATTATGATTATATTATATGATTCTTAGGTCAAGGAGGTTGTATAATTACTCTAATCTAAATGTTGTTAGGTCTAGTCCCTGTTTTTGTTATTAGTAAAATACCTTGATTGTTATTGTAGTCCCAGATGTTGTTTTTACTCATACGTGATGGAATGATCAACAACTCTGTAACTTGTGACCATAAGAATAGGACGAAAATGTCTATTCGAGGAGACGTTCGGAAGTCGTACGGTGACGCTTGCTGTAACTCTCCCTTCCGGAGGCTTTTTATCTGATTGTATCCATTTCTATTTAATTAAATGTCAATAATTGAATAAGATGTCTTCCTGCAGTTATTGATAATTACGGACGAAGGTAATTATTAATGAACCTGACATTTGGTCCTTCGGAGCTTTGGAGGTCAATATACCGACGCGGGAACCCAGGCGCTGCTGACCGACATCTGGATTAAGACCGTGCACGGCGTCTTCAATACCCTTTTCCAGGGCCGGAGTTTTTCGACGGGGGCGCCTGGATTCTCGGCGGTTGAAGACTTTTCCTGCTGGAGGGAGACATCTGATGGATCTCGGGTAAGTCCACATTAATGTCTGCATGTTGTGAAGGTGTTTACAAATGCGTTAAAGGGACATTGTATGTGAGGCCCATTGTTGGGCTGGTTTCGCGTCCTGGGTGACGGCGATAAAACCCTGTGTTTATACTAGTCAATGGCAGGTACGGTGGGGCACTTTGCTGGAAAGTGTCCTGTGTCTCAGGGGTAGGCACGAATATATTGTACGAGGTACAATATTGGGGCCGGGGAGTGTCCTGTGTCTAAAGGGTAGGCACGAATATACGTTGTATGGTGTTTGTGTGTTTTCTGCAGTAAAATTAGGAAAGGCCTAGGAGATACAGTCGATACAGTCGAATAGATAATAATAACATTAATAATAATTATAAATAATAGAGTTAACTGTGTGAGGCACACGAACTCACTACAAAAAATAGAAGTAAAATATGGGAAACAAGTGTAACAAGGCGGGTTTGGATGACGATCCAAAAATATGTCTAGCTTGTAAGGATTGGAAATTTGTGGAAAGACAAAGCGCTTCAAAAGTTAAACATTTAAATAAATGGATAAAAAATTATGGGTTTGCTGGCCAGCTTGATTTACAAAAAATTTTTGAATTACAAGATAAAATACGCGCTAAACATAAAGGGGACCTAAGGAAAATGGAGAAGGATGGTTATAATGACACCTATTTTTGGTTTTTAATGGCGAAAAAACGTTGTGATGGGAATGCCAAAAATGCTGATAAAGGTGGGGCTGGAAGCACAGAACAGGCTGTGTTTTTCCAAAGAAAAGAGGATTCTGAGACGGGCCCGGTGGGTAAGAAACGGGACGTGAAAAAAGAGGAAACCAATGAGCAATTGTCGGGGGAGGTTGGGGGGGTACGGTCAACAAATCCGTTTGTACCCTTTCCAACAGATGCACAAGACCGTTTGACCAGGTCGAGGGGATCCGTGGGGGAATGGTCAAAAACATTGGGACAAACGCTATCACCGCCTGAAAAGCCGCTAATGAATAACTTGGTGCTTGAACAATTCCCCATGATCGAGGTTGCTAACCCTAATGTGGAAAGTGACCAACCCCGGGTTATTTTGGTACATAGAACCTGGACTCAGGACGACGTGAAAAAAGCCGTAGACGGCGTCACGTCGTACAAAATAGATGTGGGGGAATTTGTCGTGCAGATGGAAGATATTAGACGGTCATATCACTTAAATGGAGTAGAAACGCAGCAGATTTGGATGGCCGCGTTAAAAGGTGATTGGCATGCTATTAGAGGAGATTGGGATCCAAAATCAAAGTGTGGATCATTAACTCATGATAGCCGTGAATTGGAAATAAGAGTGCGTGAGCTGATAGAGCGTGCCACGAAAAAATTTAAAACAAAAGCAAATTATACTGCGATTGGTAGAGCTAAACAAAAAGATAATGAGGCTTTTGATGAATATTTAATCAGGATGTCTGCTTGTTTTAAAGTCAACAGTGGCATTCCTGAGGATAACACAGTGGGCAGCCTTTATCAAGAGCAACTAAAAAATGTGTTACACGCTAATTCGAATCATGCCCTCCGAGAATGGATTGAGAAATATTGGGTAGATAGGCCCACGGGTACGCTTGACCAATACGTAAATCAAGCGTTGCATGCAGAAGGGGTGCTAAAGAAAAAAGGTAAAAAACATGGGGGGCCGTCCTCTGCGGGGGAAGAAATGTTTTATCAAGAAAGAGAAGAAGGGCATAAAAAATTTAACAAAATTAACTGGAAAAAAGATGGGGGTAAGTTAAATAAATATCGGACACTTAAAAGTAATGTATGCTGGATTTGTGGGAGAACTGGGCACATTTCGCGGGATTGCCCAGACAACAGAGCCTCTAGGGCTGGGACTCAATCAGCAAGGCCTGGCGTGGGGCCAGGGCCCAGTGGGACAACTGGTGGGGTCCAGTCTAGGGGAGTGGAGCTAAATTTAGCAGAAATACTGACACTTGATTCAATTAAACCTGAAATTACATTGTTTGTGAATGGGGTACGTTTAACCTTTTTGTGTGATACTGGAGCTTGTAAAACTGCAATTACACAGGATGTTCCGGGAATTAAATTCATGAAAGATAAGGTTTATGTGGCGACAGCTGATGGACAGGTTGCTACTGCTTCAGAGACGTTTCCGGTTTGGATAAGGGATCCGGAAGGGGAAACATGTAAAATGTCGGTGTTAGTGGTAAAAGAGTGTCCTGTCAATTTACTGGGTAGGGATGGACTATTACAATTGGGATTGGCGTTAGTACCCTCCGCTAGTGGAAATATGGTGGTTAAAAGGCGAAAGGAAATTAATTGTGGCCAATTAAATGTTTTGCATGTAGAGCAACCTGCTTTCTTTTACTATACTCTGGATGTGTCTAATAATACGCCGGCTTGTGTGGGAAACAGTTTGTTATCTACAGCTGCTAGTTTGATTGAGACGCGGCAGAGTGTGGCGAGCGTAAACTCCCTCCATGTTATAATGTGGTACAAAATGACGGAGGGGCCTGACGAAATTTATGAAAACAAATTGAGACGAGTCACGCCGTCTGAAATTAAATTGGAATATATGTACACGGACGGAATTTCTACAGTTGTGGCAGGGGTTGAGTTGTCGAGGGAATATAAGATTCTTTTTCTCGAGTGGGGAACTCCACACATTGTATTATGCAAGCCACATAATCAGGGAAAGGAGGTGATACGTGACTTTATACAAACAGCCCGCGAGACGAGTGATTGGATAATGTTGGATACAGGTCTTGAGTATAGCGAAAGTACGGAAACATACAGAAAGGCAGTGTTTCAGACGGTGGGGGTGAATGTGAATGTGGGAATTTACCTGCTTTGACAATCACAAACAACTAGGGAAGTATATCTATTATCGGAAGAGGAGGAGGAGTTGTTAGCAACAGTTCCTCCTGAAATATGGTCAAAAGGACCTTCCGATGTAGGGCTCGTTAAAGGGGTTATACCTGTAGTAATTAGACCAAAAAGTGAATTTAGGCCATGTATACGACAATATCCACTAAAACCTGATGCCTTAAAAGGAATAAGTCCGGTAATTGAAGATTTGTTAAAGGCGGGAGTGATAATTGAATGTGATGATTCACCTTGTAATTCCCCAATTTTTCCAGTAAAAAAGGCGGCTCCTTCTGTGGGATGGAGAATGGTTCAGGATTTACAAGCGGTAAACTCTGCAGTAATTCAACGCGCGCCGTGTGTGCCAGATCCACACACACTTCTGAATAATTTGGATCCAGAGGCAGCATTTTTTACGGTAATTGACATAAGTAATGCTTTTTTCTCCATCCCATTAGATCGAGATAGTCAATATTGGTTTGCGTTTACGTTCGGTAGGAAAAAATATACTTTTACAAGATTACCACAAGGATACTGTGAAAGCCCCACGATATATTCACAGATAATGAGTAGCAGTGTAGCAAGATTCCAGCCACCGGGGGGCAGCCAGATTATTGTGTATGTGGATGATGTGCTTGTGGCGTCGCCTAGTGTGGAAGTGTGTAAAAAGGACACTGTAACATTGATAAGGCACCTGGCGTCGGAGGGCCACAAAATAAGCAGAAATAAATTGCAGTTTTGTAAAGAACAAGTGAAATATTTGGGACATAATCTGGTGAAAGGTGGGAAAAAGATTTTGGATGACAGAAAGAGGGTGGTGTTGGAAGCACCCAAGCCGCTAACTAAAAGACAAATCATGTCATTTTTGGGTCTTACTAATTACTGCAGGGCGTGGGTTCCAAATTATGCAGAAATTGTTTCCCCCCTTTCTAAATTAATGAATGAAGAGGGGTTAAAAATGAACTCGGCTCTGAATTGGACGGCAGAGGCTGAGAATGCGTTTTGTACAATAAAACAGATGCTAGTTACTAGTGGGATTTTGGCGTTACCAAATTATAATAAACCCTTTGTACAAATGGTGGACTGTAGAGGAGAGTACATGACGTCTGTTTTAACTCAGGATTTCGGAGGGAAATTGAGGCCTGTTGCATATTTTTCAACCAGATTAGATAAGGTGGCCTGCGCGCTACCTCACTGTGTGCGAGCAGTTGTGGCTGCTTCCATGGCAGTAGAGAGCAGCGCCACAATAGTACTTTTTCATTCTTTAACCCTTAGGGTGCCGCATGCAGTGGCTGCATTGTTATTACAGACTAATATGAAATTTTTGTCCCCTGCCAGGCATTTGTCTTGCATAGCCATTTTACTTTCACAACCGCATCTCACACTCGAGAGGTGCGTCAAAATTAACCCAGCTACTTTGTTGCCAATTCCAGGGGATGGGGAACGGCATGATTGCCAAACATTAGCTGAAGAGGCTACAAGGTGTAGGAAAGATTTGAAAGATCAACCGCTAGACAGCGGTGAAGTCCTATTTGTTGATGGTTCTGCCAGGATAGATGAAATGGGAAAATTAAGGGCAGGGTATGCGGTTGTCACCGCGACTAAAGTTTTAAAAGCAGAACCATTGCCGCCAAATTACTCAGCACAAGCAGCAGAATTGGTTGCGTTAAGGGAAGCATGCATTTTGATGACCAACGGTGTTGTCACGATTTACACTGATAGTCAATATGCGTACTCGTCGTGCCATGTTTTTGCTAGCTATTGGGCAAATAGGGGCATGGTTTCGTCTACGGGTAAAGCAGTGACTCATGCCAAATTATTGCAACAACTGATAGCCGCAGTTCAGCTTCCAAAACAAATCGCTGTTTGTAAATGTGCGGCACACACTTCAAAAAAGGATCAGGTTTCCCTGGGAAATGCCTTTGCTGATAAGACAGCGAAGGAAGCTGCGGGGAGACCCTTTATTGGGATGATTGACTCTGTATATAAAAACAATATACTATCGGAAGACATTTTGGCAAAAATGCAGATACAGAGTCCACAATTGGAATTTAAAAAATGGATTGACAATGGGGCAAAATTAAAAGATGGGGTTTATACCAGTATCGAGGGGAAGCCAATCTTACCAAAAAACTTGTTTAGATGGGCTGCTATTTTGAGTCATGGGAAGTCACATGTCTCAACAGGGGGGATGGTGGCCTTAGTACAACGCCACTACAAGACGTACGGTTTTAATTTATACGCAAAACATTTCTGTAGAGCATGTTTGATTTGTGCTCGGCATAATTCCCAAGGGGCCGTACGGCCAAAACGCGGACAATTCCCAAAAGCTACATATCCATTTCAAAATATACATATGGATTTTATTGAATTAAGTAAGAGTGCAGGGAAAAAATATTGTTTAGTCATTGTAGATGCCTTTTCAAAATGGGTTGAGATTTTCCCAGCAAAAACCGCGGATGCTTTAACAGTAGCAAAGGCATTATGTAAGGATATAATTCCAAGATATGGAATACCAGAAACCATCTATAGTGATAATGGTACTCATTTTGTTAATAAAATAATTGAAGGAATTGGCACTAGGTTCCATATTTCGCTGCGAAATCATTGCGCATACCATCCACAATCAGCTGGCCTTGTTGAAAGAATGAATGGAACCATAAAAAATAGACTAAAAAAATGCATGGAAGAAACAAAAAGGCCATGGACAGAATGCATTGATTTAGTAAAATTATATATTAACATCACGGCTTCAAATGGATTAACCCCATATGAAGTCCTGTTCGGTAGACCCTACAAATTACCATTATTCACTACACAATGGGAATTAGATGATGAGGCAAATTTAGCAGACTACATGCGAAAATCTTTAGAAAAGCGCACCGAACTTAAGTTACCAGAGGGAGATTTTGCTTCTCAACAGGAAACAGACGAAGCGACAGTGGTTCCTGGAGACTGGGTGCTGATACGCAGCATTAAAAAGAAACACTGGAGCGACGCCAAGTGGGAAGGTCCATACCAAGTGTTGCTGACCACCCCAACTGCTATCAAGATAGCTGAGAGAGCTACCTGGATCCATCTTTCCCACAGTAAGAGGGTTATCTCAATTGAAACGCTCCAAAGGAAAACTCTCCCAGAGAAACCAAAAGGTCATGTTAAAAACAAAAACAATCATTGCCCTTAGGGCAATGGGATTGATGTTTGTGATTCTATTCCCATCCACAGTAGGGCTGCTTTCTACAATTGGAGAAGGAGGAGGAGGCGTTTCAATCGAAGATACACCTTCTTACAAACGGGTAAAAAGGGAAGCTGTCCCTGGGAAAAAATTATACGACATGATAACACCCACCAAATCAAATTTACAAACGTGTTTCAAAGATATTGTTCCAAGGGAAAACGCACACACAATATTCTGTTTTCCAGAAAATAAGACCGCGGAAATCTACCTTTTCTGGGAGAAATTAACTTTAGAAACACGATTATCCCAAACAACTTACAAGGGATCAGCCTATGGGGGAGGGTATGAGTGGTATATAACGGTTCAGTATGAGGATTGGGGGAGCCTTGTCGCAGAAACTGGTCAAGATTGGAAAACGTGGAGTACACAACCTTGCGCGAAAATCATCAGACCCCTGATAAAATTAACCCATACGTTGAAAGGATTAAAGATAGTGATCCAGACGGAAAAAATTAAATGTGGAAAAGGGCCTTGTCAAATGTATTTCCTAAGACCATGGGCAAGTGGGGAAGACATGTTTTTCAAATTCTATATTTGTGTCTCAACAGAAATAAAAACGCTTATGGATCTTGAGGGAGAAAATTTGGAGAAGGGGACGCCCGGTTCGGCCATAATCAGATTAAAAGGGAAAATGACCAGGGATGAGGAATTCATTACTGCGACAGGGGTTTCCCAAACATGGAATAATTGGTTACTGCTAATGGGAAGTACAGTTGGCGCTATAAATCAATCTTGTGTAGCATGTATGGGGCCTCGACCTCTTTTACGAATAATACCCGCGCAGATTACTTTTGATTGTGTAATAGAGGTAATGACAAAAAAAGATGTAAGTCCAAATTGTGAGAAGTGGAATAAGGTATACTCTGTTACAAAAGGAGAAAAGGAGATACCCACATTTTCAAAACATGTTGCCTTTAATCATTTTTCCTGCTTAAACCTTACAGGGCATGGTCTGAAGCTGGGGGCGATAAATGAGACGTGGTGTACCGGCGTTCTAAAAACAACTGCACCCCTAATATCACGATCTGACCTGTGGTGGTGGTGTGGTGGAGATAAAATATACGATTCCTGTCAAAACGCGGCAGGACTATGTGCTTTGGTCTCACTGCTCTTACCAGTGTCTGTTTTTCCATCCACAGTGGAGGAGATACAATTGGCGGCTCAAAATTCGGAGATGCTGAAGGGTCGACCCTCCCGACATCGTCGAGAGGCATGGAGGGAAGGAGATCCAACATACATTGATGCGATTGGCATCCCCCGGGGCGTACCAGATGAGTATAAGCTGGCTAATCAAATCGCAGCAGGTTGGGAGTCTATCTTCCTTCTAATCACCCCAAACAAAAATGTGGATAGAATAAATTACTTACATTACAATGTCCAAAAACTTGGAAATTATACTGAACAGGGATTTGTGGCCATAAAGGAGCAACTGGCAGCTACCAGTCTGATGGCGTTCCAGGATCGCATAGCGCTGGATATGATCCTTGCTGAAACAGGGGGCGTGTGTGCAATGTTTGGAAAAGAATGTTGCACCTTCATACCGAACAACACGTCACCCAGTGGATCTCTCACCAGGGCCATTACTGGCCTGCAAACACTGAACCGCAATATGCAAGAGCATTCTGGAGTAGATACGTCCGCATTGTCAGATTGGTGGGATAAGACCTTTGGAAAATATAAAGATTTGGCTACATCATTCATGGTGACTTTAGGCACAATTACCGCTATCCTAACATTGTGTGGGTGCTGTATTATCCCCTGTTTGCGCTCCTTGATAAGCCGACTTATAGCTACCGCAATTGCCCCTACAAATTCTAAAGTACATGAGATGTATCTTATGGGACGGCTTGGGGAAAGCAGTGAGGTCCAGGAGTACGGTAAATCCGAGGACCAATTGGACGAATATAATTATGTTCTTTCTCTTTCAGACCAGCCATGGGAGTAAGGAGTAGGCGGGAAAAATCACAGTAACCCGACATTACCATTTAGTGATTACTAAGAAATGACTAATAACATACATATTATAAAAACGGGGGAATGTTGGGTTTATTCTGTTTTATTATTATAATAGTTATATTAATTCATTTCTTTATTAAATCAATCTCTTTCTTTTCTTTGTATTAATTCATTACTTTGTTAAATCATTCTCTTTCTGTTTTTCAATAGTCTTAAGGTCACGCCAAGTCATCTTTAACCTAGACAGCCTGTTCCAGGATGGTTATACAAACAATCCACCCAATCTCGGTCCTTGAGATTTGGTGGGCCCTTGGTGACGAGGACAGGGCTATTCGGACAATAACAAGAATATTGTTATCGTTATGTAACCGTACACTTCGGGTTTTTCTGTATGTAACGATTATATGATTATGATTATATTATATGATTCTTAGGTCAAGGAGGTTGTATAATTACTCTAATCTAAATGTTGTTAGGTCTAGTCCCTGTTTTTGTTATTAGTAAAATACCTTGATTGTTATTGTAGTCCCAGATGTTGTTTTTACTCATACGTGATGGAATGATCAACAACTCTGTAACTTGTGACCATAAGAATAGGACGAAAATGTCTATTCGAGGAGACGTTCGGAAGTCGTACGGTGACGCTTGCTGTAACTCTCCCTTCCGGAGGCTTTTTATCTGATTGTATCCATTTCTATTTAATTAAATGTCAATAATTGAATAAGATGTCTTCCTGCAGTTATTGATAATTACGGACGAAGGTAATTATTAATGAACCTGACAGGTTGTATGATTATTTTTTTTATTAGTCGTTGATTGAAGGCGTCGCTAGAAAATGCACAGACCGCCGCTGACAGATCTTCACCTGGAAATGGTGAAAAACGTACACGACATTTTGTATAGGGGGCCTTCTCTGCAATGCATTTCTGTGAATTATTATTGTTATTCCCACATAGTAGTGGAATGATTTTGTGAGCAAATGGTTGTCTGTCTCTGTATGCCCTACGGCTGACTGGTGACTAGTCTGCGGTGTAGTTAGCCTTTCGCCCAAAGTCAGCTGGAATAGGCACCCGCAACCCTTGCGAGGATGCATAGTTCGAGTTAGGCGTGTGGGTGCAATCCAATTAGGCCAGCCACCAGACGCGTGGTGAGCAGCGACAGGTGCCATCAATTATCATCAGTGACCCTCTTAAACAAGCCAAAGCCTGACTACAATGCTGAATTGCCCCATTGTGAAATGATTCTATAACATTATGCTTAAGTATGAGAAAAAATATTTGACACTGACAGCCACATGGGGGTGAAACCAAGGTAATTCACAATACTTGACTGCAGTGAGTGGGTACAATTGAAATAAAAGAAAAGGGTCCTGGTCCTGGCTTGGTGTGCTTTGAAAAGGATATTGTGAACATTTGCCAAATGTTCGCTTCTTTCTTGTTGTAACGGATGTTAGATTCATTTATGACGCAATGGCATGTAGCAACATTACTTTTTTGATCACTGTCATGTCTTGTTTGTTCGTGGGCTCATTGATGGGCTTTAGATGGCCGAGGATGTTTAAGAGGTATTTTCAACTGCGACTCAAAATCCAAACAATGCTGCAATAGCCTTTCTGCACCACGTGCTAGATGGGAAAGCCACTTGCAAAAAAACAGGAGAAGGCAAGATGGCATCCTTTTCGGCCGTTTATATTATTGGTGTGTCATTCTTCTACGGTGAAATACGGCTTCTTCATCAGTACAGAGTGCCACCAAATTCAGCGCCGAAGATGCAGGGCCCTAAAATCCGCCATTTTTCCACCCTGTTTTCCGCTTTGGATTTTCAGCGGGAATTTTGACATTTTTATGAACTTCTTTTATTATTAATATTAAAAAAGCTGTGAAGAGGTGAAGGATGACAGTAAATTTCTCAATATGCTTACATTTTATACTTTTTGTGAAATCATTTGTATTTGTTCCATCAAGTTAATGTGTTTAGAATAAAGTTGCTTGTGGTTTTAATTATTAGATTTATTCAATTATTTATTTTTACTCATGTCTAGATTTTTTTTTCAACCCTAAAGTCACGCTTTTGTTTGCTTATGGATAATCTTTGCGCCAAGAAACTTCTTTCCCCATGGACAATTGTAAGGACTATGCCCAAATTAACGGGACTTGGTACGTATCTTGTTCTACATGTGCTCATCACCTTCTTATGCCTTCCTTGTTGGATATAAACAGGCTGTCACGGCTGCTTAAGTGATATGTTAATCTTGGACTCCTCAAACATGTGCCACAATATTTTTGATTCAGTGCCATTTGGTGGTGATGGGGTGTAGCTCATTTTATCTCAACTGTTTTCCCAGCCAGCAAAGGGGCTCCCCCTATCCCTCTACTCAGGGCCAAGCAGCCAGCACGCTGTCTTGATCTTGCTGCAGTGTGTCGACCCACGCACACGGCTATTGTGACAGGGTGAAGTAGTTGATGTTATACATGAGTGCAGGTGTTAAGTTAAAAAGGGACTCATGCCGCTAGCATGCGTTAAACACGGGGCGATGACGTAATGATTAACCAATGGTCATAGACCTTGGTAGAGTATAATAACGGGCTATTCAGACATTTCTCTAAGTTGGTTTGAAATACAAATACAACGAAGGACCTGTCTGATTATTTCACCCGTCTTTTAAAGGTATGTTGCTTTGTTTTGAATAACGATTGAGTGTGAGATGTGCAAGAGGCAATAGTAGCATGTGAGAAAGAACGTAATGCTTAGTGATGCTTGTTTACTTTTTTTATGTGTGCGCGTAAATGTGCGAGTCTCGGGTATTGTTTACAGCAAGCTACCTTCGGCCGCTGGTTATTTGCTTTTTTATGTGTGCGCGTAAATGTGCGAGTCTCGGGTATTGTTTACAGCAAGCTACCTTCGGCCGCTGGTTATTTACTTTTTCATGTGTGCGAGTCTCGGGTATTGTTTAAAGCGAGCTACCTTCGGCCGCTGGTTATTTACTTTTTCATGTGTGCGAGTCTCGGGTATTGTTTAAAGCGAGCTACCTTCGACCGCTGGTTGTTGACATTTTTTTATGTGTATGCGTGAATGTGCGAGTCTCGGGTGCTTTGTCTACAGCAGGCTACTTTCGGCCGCCGTTATAAGGATAGCATAATAAGTATGCAGTATATGACGGCCGGAACAAAAGGTAACAAGTTACAATACTCATAAGTTATAATCGTTTATGCAGCAAGTACATTGCTTTGGATTATAACGGGTTGTTAATATGTTACTATGTATATATTTGAGTGTTATTGTATATTATGTTTTGTGTGAATTGCTTAAATAACTAAAGTTGGTTGAAATACAACAAAGGACCTGTCTGATTATTTCACCCGTCTTTTAAAGGCGAAATACTACCACCCCGTGGAAGAAAATCACGGGTACAACATTTTTGGAGGCACCGCTGGGATTGCTGCTTTGATGACCAGTATTCACAACCTGACTAGTGATTGCTGAGCCAGCAAAACCTAAACCACAACCAGGACAGACAGTGAGGAGAGGTGTTGTGGTGAAAAGGGACGTGAAGTTGGCAGAGTACTCGTCATCTGAGGCCAGTAGAGATCATCAGAGAGACGGTAAAAACGTGCCAGTTCAGTGTTCACTTTCGCATCATAAACCAAACTCCTCCAGTGTTGACAAAATGGAAATGGAACGGAAGCAGTTACGCCTAGAGGTATACGAAATGTTGGACAAGCTAACAGTTAATGACCTGTTAGAAATATGTGATTTTCTGAACCTAGAGAGTCTGGAATGCACATCACGAGTGCCATTGTTGTGTCACATCCATGACCACTTGAATAGGAACAAACTCAAAGACGAGGACCAAGGTATGTCTGGGTTGTTAGAATTAAAAGAGGGGATAAGGATGTTGTATGAAGACAGAAGACTGGGGTGGCAGAGACTTTTTGGGGTAAAGCAGGCAATAAATAGTGAACACTTGGCCTCTCTTGAGCGCGAAAAAATTCTCAAGAGGGACCTTGAAGCCATGAAACAAGAACAAGCTAGGCATAATGGAGAGAGCGATAAGCAAAGAAGAGATTTGTTGGAGCAGCTCTCTGCGAGAAATGAAGCTATAGAAAATCTGCAGTACGAAAATGTAGAGTTGAAGAACCAGCTTGACAAAACAGTTGGCTGTTTAGCAAAGGCAGCAGCAGATGTGGAAGCAAAAGAATTGAAGCTTTCATCTTATGAAGAGGAAATAGCCCGACAGAAAAAACTCTTGGCGCTAGAAAACTTGCATACTGATGAAATCGTTCAATCTAAAGATCACATCATCAAAAAACTGGAAGAGGACATATTGCAACAGAGAGAAGCCTTTCAGAAAAAGATTGACCATCTTGAACTTCAGTTTGAACAAGCTGAGCAGCAGAAAACTGATGAGATTAGCGTACTGCAAGAAGAGAAAATGGCTCTGGAGAAACAGGTGGACATGTTTGTTGTGGAGAAGGAGAAACTTTTTCAGACCAAGCAAGCAACAGAAAGAGAGATTATGGCATCTCTCCAGAGGGAGGAAGTACTGAAAGAGGAGCTTGAATTATTGAAGCTGCAAAAAGTTACATTCTTGAGAGAAAGGGAACAAGAACAGGCGAATGAGAGGTTAAAGATGAAATCAACAAGAGCTTTGACGCAATATGGTAGAGATACTGACAAGTCTCCCCTTGAATGTCAAAAATCTAGTGAATTAATTCCTACTCAACAGACAAAGACGAGTAGATTCCCAAAGGTCAAACCAAAACCAGGAGAACACGTCCTGATAAAAAACCTGACACCAAGAGGAGGACCTGGGAAGCTCCGTGACTTCTGGGAAGATACAGTTCACACAGTGGTGAAGCAAATGGGATCTGGCCTACTAATTTATGAAGTTAGGCCAGGAAGAGGTAAAGATCGTTCCAGAATTCTGTACAGAAATCTACTAATGTCTTGTGAATATTTGCCCGTTGAGATAACACCAGAAGAAGGGAAAATCGGCACGAGGACGCCGAGAAAGAAAAAGCAGCCGGCATCTCATCAGGAGTCAGAAAAAGAAGGCGATGACGAGGATGACTTCCACTGTGAGCTGCGCCAGCTAAATGAGAGAGGTGCCCAGGAGATGGAGCCGGAGCGCGGGCCACTGCCTGTGGACCGGACACACGGGGTGGGGGGCCCTGCTTCCGGACCAGTACAAGTGGAAGAGGACCATCAGCTGGAGGACCTGCCTGGTGAGGGAGCAAACCCTCCTCTTGAAGGTCCTAGTGCTGAACAGTTATCAGAGACTTTCCCGCCAACCGCCGTGACGGAACCTGAGGCGCTGACTGATGAACGGCCGAGAAGGGAGAGACACCCACCACGACGTACGACCTATGACCATCTTGGAATCCCCTCCTGTTATAGTACACAGTCACCGCAGGAGCGGCTAACTGTTTACCCTGCACCAGGAGTGGGCCCTTGGTTAGTACACCTGCATCCATATTACCTGCAGCCACCTTTTTTGTTTGGACTCCAACAAGCTTGAACATACAAGGACGACTGTCATGGACTGTCATGGACTGTTATGGACTGTTATGGACTGTTATGGACTGTTATGGACTGTGATTACTGTGCCATCCAGTAAAACGTGGACCGTACGAGTTGTGGATTATATTTGAACTGTGGCCCGGGCCGCCTGGACTGTAATGAGCATCGGCTCACCAAAGTGGAAATGTTTGGGAGCATATTAATGTCGGGACGACATTTGTTTTTGTGGGGGAGAGTGTGACAGGGTGAAGTAGTTGATGTTATACATGAGTGCAGGTGTTAAGTTAAAAAGGGACTCATGCCGCTAGCATGCGTTAAACACGGGGCGATGACGTAATGATTAACCAATGGTCATAGACCTTGGTAGAGTATAATAACGGGCTATTCAGACATTTCTCTAAGTTGGTTTGAAATACAAATACAACGAAGGACCTGTCTGATTATTTCACCCGTCTTTTAAAGGTATGTTGCTTTGTTTTGAATAACGATTGAGTGTGAGATGTGCAAGAGGCAATAGTAGCATGTGAGAAAGAACGTAATGCTTAGTGATGCTTGTTTACTTTTTTTATGTGTGTGCGTAAATGTGCGAGTCTCGGGTATTGTTTACAGCAAGCTACCTTCGGCCGCTGGTTATTTACTTTTTCATGTGTGCGAGTCTCGGGTATTGTTTAAAGCGAGCTACCTTCGGCCGCTGGTTATTTACTTTTTCATGTGTGCGAGTCTCGGGTATTGTTTAAAGCGAGCTACCTTCGACCGCTGGTTGTTGACATTTTTTTATGTGTGTGC
>NC_135523.1:10987500-10997500 GCF_051989575.1 Stigmatopora nigra
TGTCTGTGTGTCTGTCTGTCTGCGTGTCTGTCTGTCTGCGTGTCTGTCTGCGTGTCTGTCTGTCTGCGTGTCTGTCTGTCTGTCTGCGTGTCTGTCTGTCTGTCTGCGTGTCTGTCTGTCTGTCTGCGTGTCTGTCTGTCTGCGTGTCTGTCTGTCTGTCTGCGTGTCTGTCTGTCTGTCTGTCTGCGTGTCTGTCTGTCTGCGTGTCTGTCTGTCTGTGTGTCTGTCTGTGTGTCTGTCTGTGTGTGTCTGTCTGCGTGTCTGTCTGTCTGTGTGTCTGTCTGCGTGTCTGTCTGTCTGCGTGGCTGCCTGTCTGCGTGTCTGTCTGTCTGCGTGTCTGCGTGTCTGTCTGTCTGCCTGTCTGCGTGTCTGTCTGTCTGCCTGTCTGCGTGTCTGTCTGTCTGTCTGCCTGTCTGCGTGTCTGTCTGTCTGCCTGTCTGCGTGTCTGTCGGTCTGCCTGTCTGCGTGTCTGTCTGCCTGCGTGTCTGTCTGCCTGCGTGTCTGTCTGCCTGCGTGTCTGTCTGCCTGCGTGTCTGTCTGTCTGCCTGTCTGCGTGTCTGTCTGTCTGCGTGTCTGTCTGTCTGCGTGTCTGTCTGTCTGCGTGTCTGTCTGTCTGCGTGTCTGTCCGTCTGTCTGCGTGTCTGTCCGTCTGTCTGCGTGTCTGTCCGTCTGTCTGCGTGTCTGTCTGCGTGTCTGTCTGTCTGCGTGTCTGTCTGTCTGCGTGTCTGTCTGTCTGCGTGTCTGTCTGTCTGCGTGTCTGTCTGTCTGCGTGTCTGTCTGTCTGCGTGTCTGTCTGTCTGCGTGTCTGTCTGTCTGCGTGTCTGTCTGTCTGCGTGTCTGTCTGTGTGCGTGTCTGTCTGTGTGCGTGTCTGTCTGTGTGCGTGTCTGTCTGTCTGCGTGTCTGTCTGTCTGCGTGTCTGTCTGTCTGTCTGCGTGTCTGTCTGTCTGCGTGTCTGCGTGTCTGTCTGGATGGATGGATGGACGGACGTACGTACGTACGTATGTATGTATGTGCTGACCAAACAGTGCAAGACCACTCTTCACTTTGTTTTCAACTTATATAATCATGCTTACAAGACAGAGCGTCTTTGTTATTGTATTCCATCTCTTATAAGGCTGAGATTGAATAGACTGTCCGAGTGTGCTGTTTGTGACTAGGCTGTCAAATTAGTAAATTCTTTGAATTAGATCAGGTGGCTTTACAAGAATACACACACAAGGAACCTTGAGAAATGAGTTAACATCATTTAAAATGCAGGGTTCCTAGGATAGTAAATATATCAATTTTTGTCTGAGCACAGTGCAAAGATACACTCAGATCTTTTATTATATCTTGAGGCCAATGGTCTTCTAAAAATCTTGGCAACAAAATTCAATATAATTTGTTATGTGGCAAAGCTAGGCTGTCAAAATTTTCTTTTTTGACATCCTTTCAACAGACATGTCTCAACCATCTTGCAGTTGAGCACCAGTGTCTGAACATTGAGAGCCAGGCCCATTCCCTCCACAAAAGCAGTTTACCCAATTGTGCTGCAAATTTACGTCAAAATTCACAACAAAACAAGAAAATGCCAGGGCAAATCAGCAGAAACTGGCTAACAATAATCAGATTTGTACACATTTTCCAAAACCTTACCAAATGATTTTCAATTTTAATGAGAAGCAGTAGGAGCTTCAGATGGTAAGACAAAGACCGCATGAGATGTCACCATTTCTACTGCTTCATGTTAGAACATGCATGTGATTTAACCACTGGAGTAACCGATTAGAGAACCAGTGCAAAAAAAACAAACATTTAAGACTGGACAAGTACTGGTGTTTATTATGATGATTAAAAGTTTCTAAATTACAAATTACTAATAGGTAAATTGGAGAAACCAAACATTTACCCAGGTATAATAACAAAAAAAAGACAAAGAATACATTGGTATAACAATCTACAGTAACCCTTGTCTCTTGAGGTCCTCATATGTTTTTTTGTTGACTACATTTCCACTGGAGTCCTCATACTCTTCCTGGAAAAAAAAAAAACAGTTCAGTATGTATTGTCACATTACCGGTTTAGAGAATTATTATGCAAAATGTTTTCCATTCTTACCTCTGTGTCAGGCTGCCAACGCTCTAAGGCCTTTTGGGACTTCAATTTGGCCCACACTAGTGTTAAAAAAAACATGTATAAGAGTCAGGTTTTTTCTTATTTCATTTTATTATACATTTGCCTGAAACCCTGAAAGAAGCTTGGCCTTGCTATTAAATAACGCTTGGCTCGCCTCTAGTCATGCGCACATTATAATATTCATATTTGCTTCAATGAAGTATAAGTATTGCTCTTGAAAGTCTTGTTTAATCTAAACAAAGAGGAGCCAGAATGCCTTGAAGTGCTCGCACCTAAGTCAAGGCTGACTCAATGACCTGCATTGGGCACCCTCGTCATCTACACCCCACCACGGACACTCCAAGCGGCTTCCTGATGCACGCACCCACACACAGGGCACATGCAAAAGTCAAAATATTTGTGGCAATCAACATTTTGAATTTGAAAAAAGAATAATGAAAGACCTACAAATTTTATACCGTAAGCAAATTCAAACAATTTTCTTAGTTCTATTAAATTTCTCAGTTGCACGCTTGGCCTCTTTGAAAAGAGCTTCTCACTTGAATATTTCTGTTCATTAAAAGCTGCTCAAGCCAGTTGCATGTCCATCTTAACCAAGCGGTACTCTGTCGATTCGCCGAAAGACGTTTGGGCGGCGGACAGCTCGCAGCTCGGAGGTTTGGGCGTCCAAACCTAAGGCCGGCGACCTATCCGGACGCCCAAACCTCCGGGCGGCGAGCTGTCCGGTGCCCAAATGTCTTGCCGGACCGCTCGCAGCTCGGAGGTTTGGGCGTCCGGATAGTTTGCCGACCAGAAGTTTGGGCGTCCAAACCTAAGGTCGGCGAACTATCCGGACGCCCAAACCTCCGGGCGGCGAGCTGTCCGGTGCCCAAATGTCTTTCGGCAATTCGACCGGCCACGTTACCAAGCACATGGCCTCAAGTGTGCTCGGTCTCATTGACATCCTGAAATCTGTCCTGATCTTCCTCACAGCACTGAAAACACACTCACATGTAGCATTGCTGTGGGGAATCAAAAGTATGCCCAGTGCAATCTTTGTTATGTTAGCATATTTTGGGTTTCCAGATCTGTCTTTTATTCTCCTACTTGTCCCCATTGCACATCTCCTCACTCCTGTACTAAAATGTCTCCAAGCTCCTCAACTTACAGGCAGCTGAATTCTTCGTCCAAGGCATCAACCTCATAGTCAGGCTTCATGCATGGGAGTCGATTAAGTACCTTACACTTGTGAAGGAACTTTGACGATGCTGAGATCAGCTACCTCAGCATTTTTGAGCAATTCGTCCTTCATTGGAAATGTTTCTTTTACATATTTTACTGCAGTTTTATAAAACTTTCTCACACTTGTGCAGACAGAGGTCGCTTTTTTCCCAGGCATTTCTTGCTCTTTCATGTACTGACGAACGTTCTCACCAATAAAAGTTCTTCACCGTCTTACTCAAATGGTATACTAATCTTTTCATAATCCACTTTCACTGCCAACCCGTCTTTGTCACGCAAAGCAAGTTTTCATGTTGCAATACTTACAGTACGCAAACAATTCTTGTGTTGATGGCGCCAAACACGGATATATAATCCTGTATTCCGTCTCAAACTTTGGCAGACTACAGTTCTTTGTATTTTTTTTTATGGCAAAATATCAGTATCACAGTTCTCTCGTCCTCGCTTGGAAGTCATGGCAATGGTACGTCTATGCTGCTTAAATAATCCATCGAAACTACATCCACATGACCTAAACGGATGTGACCTAAACGGACGGTCATGGGGATGTAGTTTTGATTTTCCAATCCTAGGGCAGCAAATTTTAACTGTAAAAGTTATTAAAAGCAAAAGTAACATTTCGAAACACAGATGGCGTCAAACATCGCTTGATTTTTTAAAAAAAATTGTAGCTTTCACAGGAAATGCGTTTATTGTAATTTTCTATAAACTGGCTTAGTAAACTACGGATGATTCGTAGTATTTGGTAACTGCATTACATGTTATCATAATGGCCACAAATGCAAATATTTCAGCAGGGCAAGGCACATTTTCACATGCTTTTTAAAAATTTTAAGACATTAATAAATCACTTATAGTTTTCTTTCATTTTTGTGTTTCCTCACATCTTTCATACAAGATTGTGACACTTTGACCAATTTTAAAGGTTTTAGTGGGTAGTTGTGTGAGAAGCGTGGAACGAATTAGAGAATTTACATTAAAAAGTACACCTCTAACTTAATTTTCGAGTTGCGAAAAGTTTTGGAACCAATTAATTTTGGAAGTAGAGATACGACTTAAAGGCGGTCCTGGGTGTGGATGCACAGTTCCTGATAACAGGAGTAACAGCAATATCAAAATCTTACATGTTATGTTGGAAGATGAGCCACTAACAGTATTTTTTGGTTCCACAGTGTTAATAACCGAGTTGTGACTGCTGTTTCTTCTTTTGAACAAAGACATGCCACCTTTCTCTTCTTCCTAACTCCCCATTTTCATCATTTCGACGGGATTCTCAACAATTTTGGGGGTTGAGTGGCTTCCGCGCACAACTCCATCGTCATGTCTGGGAAGCCTAGCTAGCATAGCCAGCTTCATAGCCTCATCTACGTCCGACTGATGAACCCCATCATAATTATGGACAATTTTTTTCGGCCAGAAATTTTTCAGCCTGAAATGATGGTCTTTTCGTTCACATCATTAGTTCTTCAGATCATTTACTGGCTTGTTTTTCCTTCTGAGGAGAGGCGGCCTCAAAATCTTTGACGTGACACACATTTGTTGTGCAGCGTTTTGGGTTATTCCAATGTTGTGTTGCACTAATCATTAAAATATTTGTGGATCTCTAATAAAAATAAAAATCTTGGATATATTTGTTGATCTTGAAAAAAATAAGTGTGAATGGAGGATGTGAGTGAATATTCTGTTGGGAAATCTGTCCCCATCCAAAGCCTAAGTTAAAGCTCAACTTTGGACGGTGGCTGCAAGTACGATAGTGGTAAAGACAACTTCTCCGCAACTGCTTCTCGACCTCTACCACTTGACGACTGCTTGCTTACAAAACTCGTTGCGATAGCACTGCGTCCTGACGTAGATGGTCCTTGTGTGGATGAGCAATGAGATGGTGCTCGCTCTAGTTACACCCCCCCCCCCCCCCCCCGGCTAGGTTGAGACATCATAATTGGAAACAACTAGTGCTAAACCGAGCTTGAGCCAAAAATGGTGCGGCTTGGTGCTGAACGCCTCCAAAACCAACCATGGAACTCATTCTGTACTTCAGAACCGAACAGGCATGCTTCACTCCGCTGACCTCACTTGGACTACTTATTAATTTATTTGCCCCTCTGCTGTTATTTGTGCACTGTGGTGAATGCTTTAAATCTCATTATACTTGTATAATGGTGATAAAAAGCATTCAATTCAATTAAAAAAGGGGCCGCATTGAAGTAAAGAGAGTGAAAGATGAAGTGGTTTTAATGTTATTTTTCCAATACTAATATATATATTTTTTTATTCCTATGTTGTTTTGTCACTTTGTCTTTCAGGCTACCTGACGTGGTTTGCATTGGAACATGCATCTTAATTAATTGCACATTGTCTAACCCTATTTTCGTACAGTGGTACATTGAGATACGAGCTTAATGTGTTCCGGGACTGAGCTTGTGTGTTGATTTACTCATATCTTAAATAAATGTTTCCCATCAAAATGAACTAAATACAAATTAATTTGTTCCCACCCTCTGGAAAAAAACACCCAAAAACAGGATATTACAATGAAAAACCAGTTTGAAATTCACCATCTACTACTAAAGTAACAAATAACTAGTGGTTATGATGTTTAATAATAAAATGAGGGATTATTTTTTACAACGGGTGTTCGTGGATAGTGGAGAGGGAGAGTCACTTGACGGATGCACTCGTAACGTGACATAAACTAGTTATGTTCTCATAATTAGTGATTATGTTTAATAATAAAATGAGGCATTATTTTATACAACGGGGAGTTTGTGGATTGGGGTGAGAGTCTCTTGACGGATGCACTAAGAACTTCTTAACCATCATCTACAAACTGTTAGACTTTGTCCCCACCTCTCTTCCTCCATTACACTGAGCACTGGCTTCCCTCAAGGCTGTGTATTGAGTCCTCTTCTGTACTCCCTGTACACATAAAACTGTACACCAACCCACCAGTCTAACTCCATCATCAAATTTGACGATGACACCACTGTGGTTGGACTCATCTCAGGAGGGGATGAGTCTGCCTACAGAGAAGAGGTCAACAAACGGTGGTGTTTGGTGAACAATCTCACACTGAACACCACGAAAAATAAAGAAATAAGCCTGGACTTTTGCAAACGCAGCACAGATCTGGCCCCACTCATCATAAGTGGAGTATGCGTAGACAGGGTCCAGTCCTTCAAATTCCTGGGGTTCCATGTCATGGACAACTTCTACAGGTCTACCAATACTACAGCAGTGGTGAAGAAGGCCCAGAAATGACTCAATTTCCTGAGGTTACTCAGAAGGACCAATTTGGACACTAAGTTCTGGTAACCTTCTATGGAGCCACTGTGGAGAGCATCCTGGCATTCTGTAGTACAGTGTGGTACGCTGGAAGCACGGCAGCAGACAAAAAGGCCACAGAGAGAGTGATCAACACTGCCCAGATGATTATCGGCTGTTCTATGCCTTCACTGGAAGACATTGCCAGCCCTCGCTACCTCAGCAGAGCTTGGCATACCACCCTGGTCACAACCTGTTCCAGCTGCTGCCCACTGGCAGATGCTACAGGTCTTACAAAGCACGGACGAATAGACTTAAGGACAGTTTTCTTCCCACAGCCATCAGGACTTATGGTAGCACGACACACAATCCCTTCTGTGCAATGACTTTGGGGTCAGGTAACATGAAAGACGTTGGGCGGTGATTTGCCTACTGCTGGCTGATTGAAGCTAAGTGAGGAGGTAAGTAATTCAAGATGGCAGCGCGTACGGGTGCAGCGGCTCTTTGCACTCCAGTTTGGTGTTTTGTTTCCTCCATCTTATCGTTATTTACTAACATCTGCGAGGCAAACTTTTACTACAGTCGCCAGGATTCAATTACTCTCGGGAGGAGATGCGATATATCCATCACAACAGATTACCAACGAACCTACAGTATCCCCGAGGACATCGAGACATCCGGGATCTCGTGGATAGTAATATCCTAGATTAGGCAATATTTTAGTATTTACCTTAACAGGATGTGACTCTTATATATTTCTATATTACTTATTTATGGTCTTTTGCTGGGAAAGCGCACTTTGTGGAGTAGCACCAGCAATTTTGTCATACGCAGCTGTGTATGATGACAATAGGCTTTTGATGATTCAATGATGATGATAAAGCCTATGTCCGAAGAGAACAAAGTGAACAGAGATTCATAAAGCAGCCTGGAGAACTGTCTCAAATGCTCATATCTCAATATTGGTCTCATATCTCAAGGTAAATATTTGCTTGGAATTTTACTCTTATCTCAAATTCCTCGGAAATCGAGGTATTACTGAAGTTGAGTTTTCCATGTTACTTGTTGGTTCCCAGACCTTGAGTGAATAATTTCCAGATGCAACATTATAATGTAATGTACAACCCACAGGAAGAATGTTCTGATGCAACTCTTGATATTTGACTCTTGACATTGTATGAAATAATTTAGAAATTAAAAATGAAAAAAAAAAAACGGAATTCATAGTGTGAGTTCCAAGACTTACAAGAGACAGCATCCTCAATCTGTGTCACGTTAGCGAAGTGGGCCGTGTTGGGGATTCCAAGACAGCGCATACCATGGGCATGCCTCCATTCCTAACAACACATATATAATAGTTAGTAAGAGGTCTTTATACAGCAAAAAAGGAAATTTACCTGTTATATGTATCATACATTAATCATTTGCCCCACTCAAGCGGCAGCTTATTATTATATATATATTGTTATTTTCTGTGTTTTCACAGCTTTTCTATCTTTTTATTACTTTTTAACAGTGGCGGCCCGTCAGAGCCTTCAAAGCCTTCTCTGCTGGCTTAAGAAATATCTGAATAATATATTATATTTTGTCCATCAATACTTAATAAAGAATTCCAAATTTTCTGTTAGTTTCCTTTCATTGCTTTCCCCTGGTTGCACTGCTTCCAGATGTGTGTTTTCATATTGAAGCATTTAACCAATCACATTTCAGCCAATATTTGTTGCCAGGGTCGGAAATCTGCCTCAAGGCCTTCACAATCAGTTTTGCGGACTCTGCTGCATTAAACAAGCGCCGATAAGACTGTTGCTTTAACCAATCAGAATTGAATTTGGTGACACCAAGGCCATTTCACGGGCGGAGGGACATGTCATTGCTTTCACCAACTATGATTGGCTAGTAGGCGGACCAAAGCCTATGACAGGACAGGCTTGACCTTTATCATTAGCTTCGATGGCAATAGAAAAAGAGGAAGAAAGAAATGAGGATGGATATTGTGTGCAATTAAAAAGGATTTTTTAGTGAGTAAAATATGGGTATATTCCTAAATGAAAATCACTAAATGCTGCTAGGAAGTGGATTTTAACCCATTTTAGTGCAATTTTTGCCGTTTCGCCTTTGACGTCCATCAGTCTTTTCCTGGGGAAATCCCCCCGTACGGTTGTAATGTCTGAAGAGCTCCAGTATTTGTATTTAATCAATAAATGCGGCTAGGAAGTGGATTTTACCCCATTTTTGTAGATTGATTATTTTTTGAGTCGCAGCTGTAGCTGCAGTCGAGGTTTTGTAGCCATAAAATAGTTTTTGAGGGTTGGATTGATTCGCTGAAGGCCCTACGAGAAAATGCACGGACCGCCACTGCTTTTTGATATTTCTTAATACTTTATTCTATACTTTAATGTTTTTACGACTTTTACGACTCGACTCCAGGCAGAGTCACTCTTTGTTTTATTAGTTTAGTTTCTTTCTGTTGGTTCTGGACGTTTTTTGGAACCTATTTAGCCTGGCCTCCTCTGTCCTACACAGCAACAACTTTTAAGGAGAAATAAAAACCTCTTCATGTTCATCGTTTTGCAGTTACGAACATGTCCTTATCCTACTTCTGATACTATGATGTTGATTATTTTAAGGTGGTTTTAGGCTGACCAGTAAAACAATGATTTAGGGGAGCAATAATTCGATCTATTTGCAATGTAATGCTGATTAATGAATGTTGTTTAATGTCGGCTTTTCTCCAATGAATGCAGGTGATAAACACATGGCCTTCATGTAGTCGTAGCACCTCTGGTCAGTTTGTTGTGCGGTCCATTGAATAATCTGCCAGTATTGAATAGACCAAATTCCACAGAAAAGCTTAGAAAAGTCAGTGTGAGGTTAACTCATTTTGCCATTGCAACAATAGGCGTCCAATCCATTTTCACTGTTCGATTGGCAGTTAAAGAGCCCATTCATTTACTGCAACTTCAACCAGAGGTTCCACTTAAAATGGATTGGTCGTCTGGCAACTGCATTTGAACTGCACTTGAGTTTGAGTTAGATTTATTGGATCTATACAAATTAACTAACATATACATGTAAATATCTAAGATTATAGCCACAGGTTTATTCCCATTGTGAAATTAATTGCCCTGCTTTAATATTAACCTCTATTCAAACTACATTCTTAGACCACAAAGTCTTGAGAGCGAGCGAATCCGGCGACGAATTGTCCGTGGACCAAACGTCCGTTTGACGAACTGTCCGACGACCAAACGTCCGTTCGAGGATACGTCCGGGGACAAAGTGTCTGTCGACCAAGTGTCCGTCGACGAAACGTCCAGTAAGGGGATTGTATTCTTGAGACCGGCGATGTGACATGCAACAACAGGGGAAAGAAGCTTGCGAAGGAATGGGTAGCGGCATTTT
>NC_135523.1:11002500-11085000 GCF_051989575.1 Stigmatopora nigra
GCCCTGATTCACAATTTTCACGGCTTTCATAAGGAGCACAAATGTGTCACATTGAAGGGAAAATCTTAAGAAAAATCATTGCCCGGTCTTTCTGAGATAGTGTATGAATCCAAAGGATTGTCTGCTGGATTGCACATTATTTTGATGAATATCATAAGGAAGTTAACATGCCTGTCTTTGTTAGGTTAGATCAGAACTTTATTTCATCCCGTATTAGGGAAATTTTTAAATTCACAGTATCATTACTCAATTTGAAAAAAGAAATACCGTAAAACCAATTACAACGGCATGCCGTTCTATTTTTCAAACTTTCCCCCGTAGTGCCATTCAATTAGAGGGCTGCCGCTATATTTTTCGACTAGCTGGTCAGGATTTTGAGAAGATGTGGTAAATTTTATGGATGAAAAGAGAAACCAGATAACATATACATATTTATTCAACAAAAGGCACAGATACAAGCCAATTACGAGTCTGAATCTGGCCGTCTGACCCAAAACAATGGATCTGGCAATCCTTCGAGCCGTCGAGAACATTGGTCAGTCCGCATCCCTTGAACGACTGGATGATTAGACGCTTCGGCAGATGATCCCAAGCATCGATAATCCATTTCAAATAAACTTCCATTGTTGGTGCTCGCATGTTGACGAATTTGGTGTATATAGCTCTTCTCGCCGTACAACATGCAGTTCTCGTAGAACTGTCGGACTTTGGCCTTAAATGGGGCATTTCAGAAGACCTCGGGGGCCTGTGTACATTTGGTGCAGCCTCCTGGAAACACGGCCACGTCAATATGGAGCTTCTTCAATTGCTTCTTGGTGGCATCGCTAACGTGACAACAGTATGAAACCCAAACAAGAAGGCGCTTGCCATCTGACCACCTTTTCAGGTTGAGGAAAAACCTCAATTTCATCAACATGCCACAGTATGTTTCAAACTTCCCCCTGTAGTGATGTTCAATTAGAGGTGCCGTCCAATTCGAGGGTGACGTTCCATTTTTTAAATCTTCCACCAAGGTGCCGCTCAAATAGAGGTTTTACTGTAAGTCTATTTTGATGAGAACCTGATACTTTTTAGGACAGAAATTACAATTTTCTCACCAAAGCTTTAAGATGTTGTGGCGGCCATATTGGTACTAATTTCAAAGTATCTCGATTATTTCGGGTTATGTGTTGACATGATAAACTCTACGAACACATCTATCAAGGCTACTCGCGTCTGGACAGTCGGAGCAAATTTAACTACGGTAAGATGGCGATGCCCTGAGCGAGCAGTGGCAGGCACAAGTGAGTTTTTTCATGTTTTAAGCCAGCTACGTTTTTTTTCTTGAATTGCATTCATAGCTGTCAAAATAAATTTGTTCAGAATTGTACCTCTTTATCTTTCCTCCTATTTTAACAAATTACCGTATCGGCGCATTGCTTTGCGTTAAGGCTTTTTGTTTTTGGCACCTTGCAGTTTGGTGCAGGGCAAGTCTAATTTATGCAGATATTAGCCTTACCCTGGATTCAGTCTTTTTTTTGAGTGACAAATACAGCTTGTATACAAGAAAATATATGTTAAGATTATTTTTCTTAGATACAAATACATTAGTCTTTTTATATGCTTATACAGCGTTACCAATAGAAATGAAGTAAAAACAAATTAATTTGTTCCAACCCTCTGATAAAATACCAACAACAGTACATTGGAAAAACATTTTTACTTGTGATAATTTGCCATTTATTAACAAAGTGAGAAATAGCTAGTGGTTTAATAGTATTAAAATGGGTTTAATAGTAGTGGTACCTCAACATACAAGTGCCCTTACCTACGAGCAATTTGAGATACAAGTAAAATTTCGGGCAAATGATTATCTTGAAATTCGTGACAAATTTTGATATATGACCAGCGAATACGAGAGGCTGCGCATAACAACATCATGGGCACTGTCTTTCTAGTCGCAACTCCTTCCCTAATATAATTTACGAGCACTGATGGCAAGGTAACGCGCTCGTAACATAAACAAATTTAAATGAACTTGGATTACGATGCAGACATACTCAAAAATAAATTGAATCTAGCCTTCCACTAAACTTAATTCTAATTTTGTTTTAAATTTTGATACCTTTCTTCTCCCGGGTAGGCTCCATTTGCCCTGCTTCCACCCGGACTTTCAAGTGCAACCTATCGAGGGTTGTTAGCTTTTGTATTCCCTTCAAAATATTCAGAAAATTATTCAGACAAATGTCCTTACAATAGGGTAACGCACGACCACTAGCTGACGAGAAGTAGTCTGTACGCCATTCGCACTGCCTAAACTAAAAAAATAACACTGAAAACAACGCAACACTCTGCCCAGTGCTGGTAGAGACATTACAAAAGGGAGTTGCGACCAGAGAAACATTACACGAGTGAGTTGCGACCAGAGAGACATTACACGAGGGAGTTGCGACCAGAGATACATTACACAAGGGAGTTGCAGGGAGAGAGACAGTGCCCATGATGTTCTTATGAGCAGGCTCTCACGCCCCCTGTATGCTCGTAAATCTAAATTTGGCTCGTATCTCAACATACATTTTTGGGCAGAAAATTTACTCATATCTCAAATATGTCGGGGCACTTGTATGTCAAGGTACCACTGTAGCTGTAACATTTAATCAAAACTTCTTGATGAATCTACTTGTGTACTTGTATTTCTGTAAATTCACAAAAACATGTAATATGGTCGTAAAGATAGGGGTGATCCTAGTTTGCGTTTTTTTATTATCTAGGTCACATATCTCAATGCGGCGGCTCGCGGGCAAAATTTGGCCCGCCGCATCATTTTGTGTGGCCCGAGAAAGTAAATGATGAGTGCCGACTTTCTGTTTTAGGATCAAATTAAAATGAAGAGTATAGATGTATATTACATTTCCTGATTTTCCCCCCTTTAAATCAATAAAGGTAACATAGTAAGCATAATCGACCGAAGGCGGTCGATCAGGTTTTTTTAATTTTATTTTTGTGACTATTTTCATTCCATGCTTTTTTTGTGGGAAAATCGCGTAGAAGTACATAGACAAATATTATTGTAATATTTTTTGTAAATCTGCAATACTAAAAATATATTTTTCTACTCCCGTGATTGAGTAAAATTCCAAATTCCTAAAAAGAACCATAAACCACTAAAAATGAACCAATTGAAAGAACCATTCATGAATTTTACGACGCAGACGGGGCACAGACTTACAGAATCCTAGCAATGTAAGAGTTCTGTTGATCGTCGATGCTATACCATAATGACGCAGCAGGGGGTGCGGACAATCTCGCGACATTCATCATCTAGTGATCAGCCAATCATGAATTTTACGACGCGCAGACAGGGCGCAGACACTTCCAGAATCCTGCCTATCAACGACCTCCGGTCGAATAATTGTATTTTTTTTAATCATTTATTTCTGTCTTTAGTTCAAAAATCATTTTGTAAAATCTAAAAATATATTTAAAAAAGCTAAAATAAACATTGTTTAGGATCTATAAAAAAACTGAATATTTAGGGCTTTTAATCCATTTATAAAAAAAAAATATCTAATTAAAAATTTAAATATATCTCAAATGGTCCGGCCGACGTGAAATCAAGTTGACGTTAAAACGGCCCGTGAACCAACCCGAGTCTGACACCCTTGATCTAGGCCAGGGGTGTCAAACTCCCTTTGGTTTGCGGGCCGAATACAGCTTAATTTGAGATCAAGCGGCCCGGACCAGTAAACTCATTGCAAAATTACATAGAACTAACAATAAGCCCACTTTTTTCCTTTGTATTAGTTAATAATACTAATAATTAGTGCAAAATTGAGTAAATTATCAAAATGTTTATTAACAGACATTTTGCTGATGAAGGTGCGAGGCAAACGGAAAAGTAGATAATGCAATTGTCGCCAATCGACGCTGTACAGACGTTCAATTTTACCAGGTCAAGGTGGTCCGAGTTCCGCCGCAGTGTTGCTTTCATGTTGTCTGCACGTACTAAAACACTGCGCCCTAGCGGATAATACAAGAACTACAAATTTTAAAGAAAAATCTATTTTTTTTTTATACAATGCATCATTCTTCCCCGGGCCTTATCAAACCCCAGACGGGCCGTATGTTTGACACCCCTGATCTAGGCCATGTCTGGTCTACAATATCTGTGATTAATGAGGGATTACTGTATACTATAGTTTTTTTTTTTTTACAACAGGGAAATTAAAATATCTCCAAAGACATTTTTATGAAAACAATCAAATACTTACACCAAGGATTTCAACATATTCATAGAGTTGTGCCTCCAGAAAGGCTATTTCCCTGTTTCGCTCAGTGTCTCTGTAGGTATAGTGGAAGCAAAAGCATAAAAGGATTAATTTCAACGTTATATTCTAGGTATTTCTAGTCTTGGAATACACGGTGTATAAATGCAAGAGAGAGAGATTGCCAAGATACATTCTAGGTACAAGCACACTAGGTGATGAATAAGACAATTAACTCCAGGATAAAGCGATTTATTAACAATGAAGGGCTTTGAACACAATGTCCTGATAAAGTGAGTTAAAGATAGGCTTCGTCACTTAGGCACCAGTTTCGTGCTTCCTTTCACAGCTATTTTTCTTCTCAAATTTTCATATAACGTGATCGTTTCCCTACTTCGCGGCTTTATTGCATTGCATTATATAAAGTATAAACGCTAAAAGTTCATAAAAATGTCATTCAGGCTGAAACTCGCAAGAGGATGAAACTTCCGTGTTCCGATTGTCACTTCGGAAATGGGGGAAGACTGAAGACTGTCACTCAATTCAGCACCAAGGGCAACCTCAGGAAATGCTGAAAGCTCAAACCACAGTTGACTTCCACTGGGAATGACGGCGAACATAGAATTAATGTGCTAGATCGAGCTATGCCGGAATAAAACGCTGTTTTATATATCTCAGTATTTTCCGCGCACTGGAAATAGAGTCGGGGGCTGTTCTCCTGAGTTGCGAGAGCTGTTGTGGCTCAATATTGATCCATATATGATATATTTATATATATATATATATATATATATATATAGTTTGCAGTCCAACTCTGAATGCTCTGTTGACGCCAACATCTAGCGGCAGTTCTTTTGTCAATCCAACCGGAATGACGGCAAGCACCAAATTAGTGTGCTCACCGAACCGTCATACTGGTTGTATTGACAAAATAACTATATATCCCAGCAGTCACTGCAAACTACTTTCTATACGGGGAAAATAGAGTCGGGGGCTGCTTGTCGTAGTTGCGAGAGCTGTTGCGGCTCAATATTGATCCATATCTCCATCTCTATATCTGTCTATATCTCTATCTCTATATCTATCTATATCTCTATATATTTCAGCAACACGGTTATTTATTTATATATTCATTCATGTATTTATTCATTAGCTTACTTATTACCAATGTTCCCTCTAAGATGCACGCGCGACTGGGCAATACTCTCGTCTTCTCTGCGCAGCAGCAATCATATGTCACGCAGTAAATAAAGTCCAAACTTTTTTATTACCCCTTTCCCCATGATGGCGCCATTTACGTGGCAGCCAGTGGCAGTAGCTCCGTCCACTCTTATGTTTTTTGTTTTTTACAGTATGTTTTACATGAAAAATTAGAGGAAACATTGACATGCATCTGCTTATGGCAGGTGTGATACTGGTGTGCCCATAGCGAGCAATGATGAAGTCGCTCACACTGGTACTCAGTGCACGCAGGGAGGTTGTCTTTCTGCCCAGACCAACGAAAAATTAGAGGGAAAATTGCTTATTACCTATCTATTTATGTCTAAAATGACTATTTCTGCATCCTCCCCCTCTTGTGAGAACAAAATATACCGAAAACGGGATGAAAAGTTATCCATGTCTCCAGGCAAACTGCAATTGCTGCCCATCAAGCATATTATGGCAACTTACATTTAAAGTGTCAAGTATCATTCTGTCATTAAAAAAACAGCTAGTAAATGTCAGATGAGACCGGAGAAGCTGCTTACGTCTAACAAACAGGAAAGCAACTCTACCACAACAAATTAAAAAGTTAAATACTGAATAAAGGAAGTGCATTTACATTTCGGGGCGATGTTTGATTTCGTTCAAAAGTCTTCATCTTCATCAAACCTTTTCGTAACCTAAATACATCATATGTAGAGGTATCACGGTACTTACTTCTTAGGACCTTTGACTTTAGGATTTTTGGCAAACAATGAAGGATCTAGCGATTCCAAGGATTTGCCTTTGGTGCTAAAAAGTCGCTGTGCTCTCTCCTCAAGAGTACTGTTGAATATACATGTAAACAGAAAATTTACATTTACTGAAATTGATGATCATAGCTAAGAAATATATAATCACAGTTGGTACACATTGCATTAGTTAAGACCAAATGAATAAATACAGTTTTACTATAACGATGAATGCTTTCTATTGTGCTTTGTGCAGTCAATCGATTAATATTTGTTATTATAGTTAATCGCATGTTTCCATAGTTAACTCAATTGTATTTCATATTTTTATTTAAAAGACAAAACGGGTAAATTTTGACTGTTAACTACACTGATTAAGAGTTGACCAATGTGCTTACCTCATTAATTTCTAATTTATGCCTCATTAAAAACACACCCAACCCATAAGTTAGTTAAACAAAAGGAAAAAAATTCAGTTCCACCAAAAAAGTGCTCGACTGCATTTTTTCCTCTCCCCTACAGGGAGTGCAGAATTATTAGGCAAATGAGTATTTGACCACATCATCCTCTTTATGCACCTTGTCCAACTTTAAGCTCTATATGCTTGAAAGCCCACTACCAATTAGGCTTATCAGGTGATGTGCATCTCTGTAATGATAATGGATCAGAAGAGGGACTTGACAGGTTCTGAAAAGTCCAAAATAGCTAAATATCTTACAGAGGGATGCAGCACTCTTAAAATTTAAAAAGCTTTTTAAGTGTCATCATTAAAGAATCAAGAGGATTCAAAATAGTCAACAGGGCCACAGGAAGCGCCTGGAAAAGCCAAAGTGCAACATAACTGCCCATGAACCGAGAAAAGTCAAGCGGGCAGCTGACAAGATGCCACTTGCCACCAGTTTTGCTATAGTGTCCAAAAGCATAGGATGTGCAATACTCGGAGACATGGCCAAGGTAAGAAAAGCCGAAAAACGACTACAACTCAACAAGACATACAAAACTGATTTTTCTAAGGTTTTATGGACTGATGAAATGAGTCTTAGTCCCATACAGATGGTACCATGGTTTGATTAGTAAAGAGCAGAGGGCTCCAGTCTGACTCAGATGTCACCGAGCTATGGGTGGGGTACTGCTGTGACCTGGTTCATCAAAGAGGAGCTTGTGGGTCCTTTTCAGGTTGGGGATGGAGTTAAGCTCAACTCCAAGTCCCATTGTCAGTTTTGTTACGCTTTTTTTCTTGAGTGTCCTGTCCTGATTGAGTTCACCTCTCATTTTCCTGCCCTTACTGTATCTTCTGCTTGCTGCCTCTTGTATGAGCCAGGTGATTCTAATTTCTTTCTTCATGTCTGTCTATTTAAACCCTGTGTTTTTTCAGTCTTGGTCGGATCGTCTGCGTGTTGCAATTTCCACACCTTTGATGGCTTCCCCGCATCAGGTTCCAACTACATTACACGCTCGATGCCGAGGATTCATGACACCTTCAAGCAGTGGTATAGAAAGGCCACATCCTTCTAGGAAAACAGTTTTCATGTAGGAAAATGCTCCATCACACAAATCGAAGAAATCCACAGCATGGCTGGTAAGGAAAGAGCCTAAAAGAAGAAAAACGAATTACATGTTTTCATTGTTCACCTGGTCTGAACCGCATAGAACATGGACCATGTCCTTAACAAATGTTGAATGCATCCAAGTGTGAGTGTACTTTCTTCTCCACATACTCACACGAGGCGAAGTGGCAACCTACACAGAGCATCCGCCAACAACTGATGCACCACAATCAAACACCCACGTTCCTCGGAGTCACCTATGATCGTCCACTGAGTTCTCAAACACACCGAAACAGTCGCGCGCAAAATGGCGACCAGAGCTCGGGCAATCCGCAAACTAGCACACATTGACTAGGGCTATGACAAGGCAACCCTGCGGAACACCTACATTGCCACCGCCAGAACGGTGGCAGAGTATGCGGCGCCAGCCTGGATTCCCTGGATCTCCCCCACCAATCTGGAGAAACTTGAAACCTTGCAAAGATATGCTGCTCGAGCCATAACTGGCCTTTTGAAGTCGACACCATCTGATGCAGTCCTCATTGAGAATGATCTGCCGTCTATCAAAACACGAGCCAATCAGCTAGCAATCTACGCATACGACAAGTCTCTACGCGTCCCAGGCGACAACCCGCAACGACTGGTGACGGAGAGGCACCCGACAAGGCGAACTAAGAGGACCGACTGGCGCGACCACGCACGCGACAGATGGGCGACGGTGTTCGTCAATGCACAGGGTGACCAGGACCCTTTTCCCCAACTGAGAGCACCATGGGAAGGTATAACCACCATGACCTTTGCCAAAGCGGCTGAAAGCAGATACCAGCAACCCGAAGGCAACTACGTTTTTCAACTGACCTGCTTCACTGACGGATCGGCGCGAACTGGTAATACTGCGCCGGAGTCCTGATGATTCACAGGGAATCAGGGGGAACGTGGGAGCAAAGCCTACCAGTTGGAAGAAGCTGCTCCTTCCAAGCTGAGATAATTGCGATCGAATCGGCGCTAAAGATGGCCACCGATAGGTGTGAGCCAGGGACCCCAATCCGCTTGGTGACAGACAGCCTCTCCTCCCATCAGAGGCTGCAAACCATGGAACACGAGTCCAAATTGGAAACCACCACCGAGGCCTCCATCAGAGATCTCCTGACTATCCTCGAAGACAAGTGGCGGTGGAAGTCCTATGGGTCTCAAGCCACTGCGGTGTCCCGGGCAATGAGAGAGCCGACCAACTAGCTGCTGCAGGAGGCGGCATGGAACAAGGCGGTGCACCACGACACTTCGCAACTGCAAAAGCTGTCATACGGTGAGCGATGCGAAGCCATCGCATCCACGCCGACAAACGGAAGAACCTCTACGCTGACAACAAAGGCAACACGATCTTCCCCAGAGATCGAAATTTGAACCGGCAGGAGCAATTAACGATCAGTCGCCTCCGAAGCTGACACCATCCGGAAATGCGCTACTGGAAGAAAAAGATGGGGCTGACGGAGTCAGAAGAATGTAGGCTATGCGGCACGGGCGACGCCGAGACGGCATAACACATCCTGATGAAATGTCCAGCTGCGACTGCCCTCTACCCAGATGGCTGGACACTCAAAGACCTCTTGACATCCCCTGAAGAGGCACTCATCTAGAGCGAATGGCTGAAGGTAGTGTCCCCCGGCACTGCCTAACAACAACAACAACCACAGCAGTGGTGAAGAAGGCCCAGAAATGACTCAATTTCCTGAGGTTACTGAGAAGGACCAATTTGAAAACTAAGTTCTGGTAACCTTCTATAGAGCCACTGTGGACATCATCCTGGCATACTACATTACGGTGTGGTACGCTGGAAGCACAGCAGCAGACAGAAAGGCCACAGAGAGAGTGATCAAACACTGCCCAGAAGATCCTCAGCTGCTCTCTGCCCTCACTGGATGACATTGCCAGTCCTTGCTACTTCAGCAGAGCCAGGAACATTGTCAGGGACCAATACCACCCTGGTCACAACCCGTTTCAGCTGCTGCCTTTTGACAGACGCAACAGGTCTCACAAAGCACGGAAAAATAGACTTAAGAACCGTTTTTTTCTCACAGCCATAAAGACTCTGAACTTGCACGACACACAATCCCTTCTGTGCAATAACTTCAGGGTGTGCAATAACAATGTGCAATATCTTAGACTGCAATATTTTAGAATTCACCTAGCCGGGATGTGACTTTTTATACTTATATATTACTTTTTTTCCCCTTTGGAAAACACTGAGGTAGCACTAAAAATTTCGTTATACGCAGCGGTGTATGATGACAATAAAGGCTTTTTATTTTGATTTGACAATCCCTTCTGTGCAATATCTTAGACTGTGCAATATTTTAGAAATTACCTTGCCAGGATGTGACTTTTTATAACTTTATAATACTGGTAATGTTTTTTTTCTGGGAAAATGCACTTTGTGGAGTTGCACCACCAATTTTGTTATACGCAGACCTGCACACACTTAAAACAGCTAAAACGATAAAAGCCATATTTTACCTCCCCGAAATATTAAACTTACATATTAATGATTTTTTTTGATTCATTAATAACATGGTTGCTGTTTCATTATAAAATAAATACTCAAAAATGTAATTTTCCTTATAATTCTGCAGTTCCCATATGTTTTATTGAAATTAAGTACTTTTATTGAGGCAACTTTTTTGACACCGGCGCCCACTCGCTCCCTGAAGTCTATTAAAGGTACTATCCTCATGAAGGTTGTGGGATGCTTGAGTCTATCCTAGGTAATTGTAGTCTGAAGTGATTGTTTATTCAAAACGTTATCAAATTTCTGTGAATAATGAAATTAATTAATTTATTTCTTATTCTATGAAAGTAATCATTACCTTTATAAAAAAAACAATATCCAATATGATTTTAAAAAGTACTTTGTTTTTCTGTGTTGCAATAAAGTTAAGACAACTCTCCTTACACTATGGAAAGTAAAAAATAAAACCTGCAGAAATGTTGACAGGTGTCTTTATTTTTAGAATTTTGCCTTCAAACCAAAAGTTACTGTGCAATAGAAATAAATAAATTAATCAACTGTAGACATCACCATTGCCAAGCAGACTATTTTCACTCTGCCAAGCAGGCTATTTTCAGTCTGACAAAAAGAAACATTTATCTCACATATGGCCATTTACAAAAAATAAAAGAGTTGGATAAAATTAATGCATTTTTACCCAAGATAACAAGTTTTAAATTTTCTGCAAAGTTTTTAAAACATTTACATAGAGTAGTGAAACACCTTGTTAACAGTTAAGAAAAACATTGTAGGCGGTCCTCAAATGAGGACAGTAAGTTAAGAATATTTTCAATAAGGCTGCTCTTTGTGCAGAGCTATTTACGAGCATTGAAAAAAAGAAGAAATTAAACACTATTTAAACTGTAGTAAATTGTGTGGCTGCTCCTTACAAACATTAAAGAATAGTAATCAATGTATTAAGTGTGAAAGGCAAGCTCACCCTCCACATTTAAGTCCCAATGCCAGGAGAGCAGACTTTAATCTGTCTAGACCTAAAGAAGCCAACTCCTGCGTGAAATGAGAAATAGATTAGAATATAATGTGACTTACATTGAGATTGAATTTTTACCTCCCAAGATGAGAAAGCTGAAAGATCAAGGTGAGCTCCAGCATGTGTCAAAGCACTACTTGTCTCTTTCTGTTATCAAAAAGTAAATACAAAAAATTAAGGAAATCAAAAAAAGCTTTTCTGACAAAAAAAATATACAAACTGCAACATGAGGAATACTTACAGGCCAACCTGGAAATGTTCCACTGTCCCACTTTCTTTCAAAGTCTGAAAGAACTTTATCATAAAGATCATTTTGGTCGAGCAGAGGTTTGACTCGGTCTGTGTAGTTCTGAAGGTACTCGAGCAGCATTTCCAAATACCTGATACCCGATATGACAGAAGAGTGATTGACATGTTCAATATCAATTTAAAAGTCATACCTTGAAATACCCGCTTAACGAGCTCGTATGTCAATTTACTCGGATTTCAAATCGAAATGTCCAATAGAAATGAATTACAGTAATACCTCGACATACGAGTGCGCCGATATACGAGCAATTTGAGATACGAGTAAAATTTCGGGCATGTATTTACCTTAAAATACGAGACAAATTTTGATATACAAACATACAGCCAGGTGTGGCCAACACGAGAGGCTGCTTTTGAGAACAACATGGACACTGTCTCTATGATCGCAATTCCCTCGTGTGTCTCTACAACCGTTGCATTTGTTTCTTTTCCCCCAGCGCAGAATGGTGTACGTGTGGCTGCGCTTGCTTGCTAGTACGAGAGAAGTATACTACTGTGGTCATGCGTTATCCTATATTTAACGACATTTGTGTGCATCATTTTCGGAATATTTTGATAGGTTGCAGCTGAAAGTCAGGGTGGAAGTGGGACAGATAGAGCTAAGAAGAAAGCTATAAAAAAATGTAAAACAAAATTAAGTTTAGTGTAAGGTTAGATTAAACCCTTTTCTGAGTGTGTCTGTATCGTAATCCAAGCGCGTTGCCGTGCAGACTCTCTCGCTCTCTGTCCTATCTCTCCGCTCTGCGAAATTGGATTGGGTAACTTTATTCATCCCATATTCGGGAAATTTCATTGTAACAGTAGCAAGAAGGGGGGAATGCAGATACAGAAATAACAAAAAACTCATACAGATGCTCCTCTACTTACGAACAAACGGTACATACGAACATTTCTGCAAATTGCGTTTATGTCAAAAATGTCTATACGTTCGATTTTGTATTGCCTGCCTTTTTCCGAGTAGTGCTTTTTTCTGCCGCTAATACCGGCGCTTGGCGCTGTGAGTGCTCAGCTCACCCAGCATCTACCTTCCTCTGCAGTGCGGAAGTGCGTGACATATCTCCAGTGCGCAAAGAACCGTTTTCATTTTTATCATTAAATATCTTGTGGTTCACGTTCCACGGGAATACAACTTAAATCGTTCGACCAACAGTAAGTACCATTTATAAACTGAAAGATCGAGCAGCAGGACCCAAATATTGAACGTTGCTAATAATGAATGATGCCATACAGTGCTACCGCATCATTTATGATGAAAAAAAAAAAAAAGCAGAAATCTATGCAATCGTCATTAGATAGCTTCTTTTGGACAGTTTTTCGTAAATCTCTCTCCATCTCTCCAATGTATGCATACAGTACTGTATGTGTTCTCTCCATTTTATTGAATGTTTTTTCAGTACAAACCAATGCTGGTTACTTATACAAGCCTTAAACATACAGATGCACTTATATAAACCTTCAATATACTTATATAGGCCTTAAACATAATATAATACAAAATATAGCACTGACTCATCTTCAATTTGAAAAATTTCAATTTATGAACACTTTCAACTTATGAACAAGTGCTCGGAACCTAACTCGTTCGTAAATCATTAAGACAGAAAAGCAGCAAAAACACAAAACGAACTAGAGTGGACGGAGCTAACGCCACCGGCTGCCTCTTGAACGGCGCCATCTTGGTTGCGGTAGCAAAAACAGACACAGACTCAAGAAAAAAGACCTTGTGAAGTTGGATAAAACTGGAACCACAAAGGAAGTCTTCCACAAGATGGGAGACTTCAGCAGACTGGGACCGAGGTAGAGAATATGCAGTCACTTTTCCAAGCTTATCTGCACACTTCCTCAGTAGTCTAGGGCTGAAGACAACAGTAGCAGAGTAGAACCGCCCGACTCCGTTTCCGGCCTGGTGAGCGCCGACAGCTCTTCCATCTTATCCCATGTTGGAATGGTTGGTCTGAAGTGTTGCTTCTTCTGCCGGCACTTTTGTCCAGCTCCGAGTTTCCAGCAGTATTGAGGTGTTGCCCCTTCTGCTGCGTATTGTAACAGCTAGTCCCATGTGTATGACAGCGTTGGCATGGCTGAATGGTTCGAAAAAAGAAGTACCCGAAAGCAGAAAGAAGCCAGGCTAACAGAACAAAGAATGTTGTAAAACATTAAAGTAAAAATAATAAAGTACAAAGTAAAACGCAATGTATTAAGAAATATTAAAATGTAACATGGACATTTTTTGGAACCATTCAGGATGATGATCACCTCCAGACTACTGAAGGACTGTGCAGGTCATCTTGGAAGAGTGATTCTGCACATTTTCAAACTCAGCCTCAGTATGCAGAAGGTCCTAACCTTGTGTGGGCTTCTTGTGTGTGGTTCCAGCTTTATCTAGATGTACATTGTCTTTGTCATGTCTGTGCTTGCTACTGCTAAAAACTGAATTTCCCAAATACGGGATAAATAAAAGGTTAATGTAATCTAATCATAAAAGGGACATTATTCAATACAAAGGGGAGTACGCAAGCCAGCTTGGCCGCTCGGTCGCTCACTCACTCACTGACCTCATGTTTTATTATTATTTCCTGCTTAATATCAATTGTCATCATATGCCTTTTCTTCGCAATACCTTTCATTGCACCGGCTTGCTTAGGACCCAGTGTGTTTCCCTTAATTCTGCACTAACACAAAAACAATAAGAACTGGAAAAAAATGATTTTGCACAAGGCGATGCGGCGAGAAAGAAAGTGCTCTAAAATCGTAAAGTGTGTCCGAATTGAACAATTGTCCAAATGATTCATCAAAAACGCTGGAATCCCTCTCTTTGTTGTCAGTCACTCACATTGCCATGTGGTAAAAGCTCGAACAAAATCAAGCAGATGCTTTGCGGCCACAACCCATTCGCAAATAGTGGCGTAACTAGCCCGGCGCTGCCTCCCACTCTTCGTAAAGCTGTGTTCGCCCCCTATGGTCCATTGTTCCCATGACGCTCGCAACTTTGCTTTGAACGCCCGGTTGATGCCGATGTCCAGCGGTTGGAGTTCTTTAGTTAAGCCTCCAGGAATGACGGCAAGCTCAAAGTTCATTTTCGTGACTTGGTTTTTCACCACTGCTGGGCATGCATGGAGTCGCAAATCAACTGAGCTTCTTCTTCTTGACTTGGCGAAGCTCAGTCTACTGCTTCCTTCATTTGCTTATCCATGGATTCGTTTTCCCACGCGGCTGCTCTATTCCCATGTTGCCCTGAATAATTGATGGCTTGAAGTCTTAACTGAGGTTCGTAAGCATGTCTAGTTTTTTTTTCATTTTCGGGGGCCTGAGAAAGAAAACTGAAATTGTTTTGCAATAAACACATGCCCACACTATATACGGGGTACCTGGTAGGAGCGTGCCTTTAGCATGTGACCCGACCCACATTCGCGGTCTCTCTATATAAGAAGCGTGTCGGCAAGAAGTGCTCTCAGTCCAGCTTACGCTGGGTTGATCAAAACAAGTAGCATGTTGGCAAAATTTAGAATTTGGTAAATAATGATCGGGCACCCTGTCCATTTTAGAGAACATTTTAGGTGAAAATACATTAAATGCCTGGCTGTCATTATAATCCCTTTTGTTTTAGATACAAATATTCAAGTAAGAAACTTACCTTTTGTATTCTGCATTCTTTCGATCCTTGGGAATATCAAACAGTTGGTCAAATGATGAAAGGTAAGTTATATATTCAAGTTTCTGTTGAAAGAAAAAGATATTAGCTAAATGTATTCCCTTTTTTTGATGAGACAGAAATCAAATATAATCTAAGTAAATATATCCTAAGTACAGAAATATCTTTCAAAAAGTTCTACGTCCCCTGCGGCTCAGGTATTTTAATGTCACTCTTGCCGATTCTGATCATCTGCATTTTATCTGTAACATTATGATGGCGGCTTGTCAAAATGGCTGAAGGCAATGACATTAGGTGAGAGGCGAACTCACAAGGAAGTAGCAAAATGCTGCAATAAAAGTATTCCTAAAATATACTTTTAATACCACAATAATGACTATAAATCAATATCACTTGGAAACTAAGGAGAAGGGGAAGTTGAGTCATCGGTTTTAACTATACATAGGCAAACAGTTACATGAAATATTATTCATTCATTTTCTGAGCTGCTTACCCCCACGAGGACCGCGGTGACACCCTCGATCGGTTGTGAGCCAATCGCAAGGTACATGGAAATGAACAACCATGCTCGCATACCATTCCTACCTAGGGACAATTTTGAGTGATCAATCATCTTACCATGTATGTTTTAGGGACTTGGGAGGAAGCGAGACTACATGGAGAAAACCCATGCAGGCACAGAGAGAACATTAAGACTCCAGATAGGAAGGCCAGGCCCATCAGGGACTGAACACTCGAGCACAGAACATTATTATAATTGTACAATTCAAATATTTATAGATCTGTACGAGTGTTGAAATTTTAATTTTTGACACTGAAAAAAAATTGTAAAAGCTTGTAATAGTTGAACGTTATACTAATGTGACTGGCCTCAGCAACGTGCTACAGATGTGAAGTCACAGGACTGAGAAAAAACGATCTCAGAAAATAATTTACTAATGGATTTGACAAAAAAGAATGTGTGATAGAACAAACGTGTGCGCTATTATTAGCCTTTAATCAAAAGCATGTACGCTTTATTTGGTAATGAAAAAACAATGTTCATAAAACAAACCTCAGCTGCCTTCAAGTTGATGTACTTCAAGTAGCAGTCATGGAGATCAAGAAACCGGCCATATCCTTCCTCATCGGTGAATTCCACTAAGTCTGTAGCAATTCATTTAGGTTTGTTAAATCAAATAGACTCACTTTAAAACAGTGCTTGCAAAGGTTTTGAATGATTAATTATTGTGATGACAAATCACTTACAATATTGGTATATTGGTATTCACTTCATAAAAGACATTTTTACACTTTTAGCAAGAGGCTTCAATGTAGACTCTTCACTCATTTCCACATTGTTTTATGTGACAGTTTTCATTAAAAACACTGTAAATTATTCAAACAAAAAATTAAACTGTTCACGTTATTTAAAAATTTACCCGAGACTGACTGTTTTTCATTTCATCAACGTGTAAAAATAAATTTGGTGTCCTTTTTGCCCCGTTAAATTTAAATTAGCAATTAATCCCTGAAAAAAACAAATCAAAATGCTTATACAGTTTACTGTACTGTCTGTCAGCAAGCCTTTTGAATAGAGGTCGAAACCTTTGCCCAAGAGGTCCGCTTCAATAAAAATCAAACGACGCAAAGACAAAATGGAAATCCTCCTAATACCATTTGTTTGACAAGATTAAAAGAAGCCCCTCCCTCTTGTCAAAAATATCACTGCGCATCTTGAACAGGACCACCTAGCGGTCATATCGTATGCTAGTACTTCAAATTTGTCTGGTGTCACAGGGCAAAAATTAGTTTGGAATTTTTCTCATATCTAAAATTTCTCATATGTTGGGACACTGAAGGTATTACTGAACTTATGTATTCATTTTGTGGTGAAAATGTAAATGTCACTGTACTTGAATGACAAAGGAATTCAATTAAAGTGTGTCTAATAAGAGTCTACAAATTAATTTCATATTACAAATGACTGTGTTGGCGAGTAGAGAACAGACACAACCAAGTCTCTGTTCAAATACATGAACCATTGGGAAAGAAATTTCAAAAATAACCTTATTACCTGCCATTGCAATTTAAATGAAATTAATCTATCTAAACCTGGGGTGCCCATTGTGATGATCGCGATTGACCGATTAATTTCCAAGGCACTCCTGGTTGATGGCCTGAGAGAAAGGCTTCAGTACATCGCAGATTTTATATTTAGTATAAAAAAGATCATAAAAATATCATAATTCATGCTGAAATTGCAACCGGAAAACTGGAAATGAAAAATGGCGGAAGTCAGAACTCCAAAATTCTTCTTGTCCGGCTCCGAGTGCCACCCAATTCAGCGCTGAAGAAGATGAATTTCACAGCAGATGGACACGACGAAAAAGCTGAGTAGGCAACATCTTTCCTTTTCCTGTTGTTATTGCGAGTGAATTCCCCATCTTCGATTTGGTTTAGTTTGGATTTTGAATTGTCGGAATTAGACATGACTTTTTATGCTTAAGATTAAAAAAACTACTTAAGCTGTGAATGTTGAGGCCACGAAATAGTGAAGGTGTTGGGTTAATTCTGTAATACTATTATATATACATATACATACACACACACACATATACACATACACACACATATACACACACATATACACACACACACACATACACACACACACATATACACACACATACACACACACATACACACACACATATACACACACACATACACACACACATACATACACACACATACATATACACATACATATACACACATACACACACACATAAATATATATTTTGTATGGAAGCTTCAATTTGTCTGAAGAGAACTCGGGATCGTAACAAGTCACCAAGTCCTCGTGCCATGGACTGTTTACTGGACTTTTACCCAAGGAATGCAAATCTGGAATAACGCTTAAGAAGATGCTTACTATCCAAGCAACCTTTGTGATTACTCGCATATTGTCAGCAATCGTGAAGCTCTTTTCGCTTCTTTATGGAATTGTTTTGTTGAATGATGGCTTGTTTGTTGAAATTCCAACGGAGTTTGTTTTTAGTTCCCCTTAATTGTTATTATTGAATACCTGATATGCTATGATTGTTGCAGATGTTTTTGATTACGCAGTTGGATTAATCAATAACCTTGTAATTGTTTTGATTTATGGCCTTAAAGGAGACAGAGAAATGACCATACGGTTGAATAACCTGGGACGGAGATGACGTCGGGATGTATTCTCCTTATAAGTTTTAATCATCAGCGAGGCTAATTTAATTAAATGTCTATAATTGAATCAGATGTCTGCCGGCAGTGTTTTATAATTATATTAAAGTATAATTATTGATTAATCTAACAGAAGGATAAGAGTATTTTGCAATACTGTGATACAGATAGAAATAATTACTATAAACAAAACTTACTCTGAGCTTCATCACTAGGGTTGTCTCTGGCTCTCATCAGCTCTTCAAACTCTGCAGCCATTGGAATGGAAATCTAGAAATATTAATAAACATTGAACTTAAATGAAACATGCACTAAACTTTAGAGATCACTTACTTCATTTGGGTGCTTTCTGTGAAACTCCTTTATCTGTTTGAGTCTGTTGTAGAACTCTGCAAATTCATTGGGCCCCGAGATGGCAGCAAGCTCATCCCTCCTCATTCTGTTAACATTGTATTAGATATAAATATATAATTTTAGAGTTTTTACCAACATTTGGGATGACATTAATTTAAAATTTCATTTTTGTGGCAGCTTAGCATTTTTGTGTCTTATTTTGACTCAAGATATTTACAGTTGTGCATATAAATGGAGCCCTTAATCTTGACTTCCTTGATAGGTTAAGGTCGTGCAAGAAAAAATGTACACAAGCAGCTGGTTTAGAAACACTAGATAATTGTTGCACTATTAAAAACAAATATTTTTTAAAAATGAGTTTGTTGAGAAAGGACATTTTCAGTTACACGCATAGCATAGCAAACCTGTTTACAATTATGTACAGGTACGCCACAGAAGTTTAAGCACTGTAAATCAATCAAGCAAAATGTACAGATATGATCTGAGAAGCGATGACAACAGTTCAATTCAATCAGACCAAAGCATCAGTAGGATACCAAAACAGCCACTTCTACGCTGAGAGTTAAGTCTGACCAGCCCCAGTAGCTGAAGTAGCCGAAGACTTTTTTCTTACACCTGGCCATACGAACCTTTCTATTTTCTACAGGCCCCACAGCTTATATTGTCCCTGCTAAGTCCACACCCTCAGTAATAGGCATCCGAGTATGGTCGGGACTATGCAACCATGATGTAGATGCAGAATCATGAATTCCCACCGAGGTGAAAGCCTCGCCACCACTTTGGAATGCAGAATATTGTGCAAAATCTTGAGCTCTAGCCGGCGTAAAAGCCTCGCCACTGTGTTGGAATGCAGAGGATTGTGCTGCCATCTTGTGCTTCAATTGTTTCCACTTTCCCAACTCGATGCAAAATGAAAACTCTTTTATGGCATAATTGGGGGAAAAGACGGTGCAAACGTATGCAAAGTGTGCAAAAAAGAATGTATACTACATACAGAAGCATGCTTATGCCTTTTAGGAGTAAGTATGGAAAAGTGACGGTCAATTTCAAAAGAATGGCAGACAAATTTAACCCTATTTACCATTGTTAGGGTGTTATTTTTGGTAAATCAAAGTGAAAATATGACGGAAATACAGTGGAGCAAATAGGTATTTAGTCAACCAGCAATTGTGCAAGTTCGCCTACTTGAAAAGATTAGAGGCCTGTAATTGTCAACATGGGCAAACCTCCACCTTGACACAGAATGTGCAAAAAAAATCCCTGAAAATCACATTGGTTGATTTTTAAAGAGTTTATTTGCAAATCATGGTGGGAAATAAGTATTTGGGCAATACCAAAAGTTCATCTCAATACCCTGTTAGGTACGTTTACTCAGCTTCGTGCACGTCTAGTCTAATTTGTGCGCGTATAAGCTGTACCCTCAATTCAATATAATTTTTTGCGACAAATACAGCGTATATGCGAGAAAATATGGTATGTCCTTGAGGACTGAAAGGCAACGCCGTCTTAGCCCAGAAGGTGTGCACCCTGTATCCTCCATGTTTGTGCACCTAGTCAAGAGCTGTTCCATCAAAAATATCAGCTCCATTTTAATAACTCAAATGAAAATAACTTACCCATCCTTGTCTTCATAAGAGTCTCTGAGATTGGCACTCACGTCCATATATCTCTACAAAAAATGTGAGAAAAGCCTTAATAATTATGTTTTTCAACACACTTTGATAAAAAGTTAATATTAACAACAACAAAAAAAGAGCTGATTAAGCCCTTGAGATCAGGCAACTCCAGCAGTATGAGACAGAGACTGCAACACGAACCCCCAATGAAGCACTTGCTTACAGACAACACATGGTAAGATTTTCATTCATTCATCTACCGTACGGCGTATCAAAGTGTTGCGGGGGTTGGCAGAGCGGCTAACTTCGGGCAAAAGGCAGACTACACCTTAGACTCGTCTCTAGTCAGCCATAGGGTACACAGAGAAACAAAAGACAATTCCCTCTCAAAAACATACTGCCACCAGAGGGAATCGAGCCCGCGCCAAAGTTAACCGAGTGATCCACTACATCATTAAGCAGCTTTGATAAATGTTTTTTTTTGTAGCAAAAAGGAATATGCAATTTTGTTCCACCTTCTAAATGTCATTCCTGGGATATTCCTCGGCAGTAATATAAGTGAGACAGTCATAGAAAGCTCCGAAATTAATATTCTTCCAAAGAAATTTCCGTGCCATTTAATAAGATCAACATATGCTGCCTTTGTGCTATCCTATGATCCAAGTTATAATCCACTTGCAAACTAAGAAATTTGACAAGAAAGGAAGGAAAATAAAAAATCATCAACGCCCGGGCTGTTGCAACCCTAACCCTTACTCAGTCTCTTTAACCTCCTATGACCCAGACTCTTGCAAGGCATGCATTTTTATTTACTCTTTGATAATCAGGCTAATTGGGACCTGATAAGTGTAAAAACAAAGAATTATCTTTTTACATGATGTAGTTTCTGGCAAAATTTATATCCACATCACAAGTGGATGGACACCAGGCCCTTGAAGTGCAGAATTTAACATTGTAGTCTTGTGACAATCAAAAATGTGATGTCCATGCCAGGTCCCAGGAGGTTGGGTATTACCGCATTTTCTCGCGTAAAAAAAAATCGCCTTTAAATTGTTGAATTTTAGAATTTCTCATGTAAAAGCCACCCCCTGTTTCACAATTTTCACCTCCAAATTCATGGTTTAAATAGAGAGTACAAATGTGTTACTTTGAGGGGAAAATATTCATAAAATTCTTCGTACATGTTATTTTTGAGATGCTGCATTAATCAAAAGCACATTATTAGGATCAATATCATAACGAAGTTAGTAATTCTACCAGTAATTGTTGATTTCTTACTGTAAAACACAAATTAACCAACAAATAGAAAATGTTAATTTGCCGACATCTACTGGTCATATGGCAATGCTGTACGTCTTGTGCGCATAGAAGCCATAACCTTGATTCAGTTATCATTTTAGTAACAAATTGTGAAATATATTTGAATTCTTATATTTAGTCTTGCACCCTTTTCACTATGATGTATTAAGTTACTAGAATAGAATTTAACTTACACCTATTGGTTAAAATGTGCACTACACCTTTTGCTTTCCACCTCCTTCATTTGTATTAACGCCTCCCATTTTTATGACTTGTCTCTAATAAAACCAGGTTGTTTGTAGGGAGTCGCCAGGAATTCCAAACGGTCATTCAGGAAGATAGACTATCTTTCTGCTCTGGCTACACTGGCGTCCTCCTTCATATGAAGTGGTTTAAATTCTCATCACGACTGGCTGTGTGTTTCCTCTGCTCCGATATTATTGAATGTATATGGTCTTAAACCTGACATTTTCTGGTGCCGAAAACCCCGGGAATTCATTTCTGAATTTCTCGGACCGCGGTGGACTGAAGGCCAAGAATTACTGACGTCAGCCCTCTTACTTTGAAAGAGGGGGCATTTCGGTCGATCGCGGCCCGTTTGAAGAAAGGAACCCGGCCGGAGAAAAGAGGAGACAGGCAGACGGTAAGGGCATTTAAAATTTCTATATAACAAGGCTGGTGAAATCCCGTTTTTCCATTCGAACGAGTCGTGGAAAAACGCTCCAATAGTGGGAGATAAGGGATGCATACATGTGAGGATTACGTATGTCGTTAAAATTGAAATAGAAACGTAAGGTATGCACGGATGAATGCTTGGTCGGCCAACTGAGTATTTCCATGAAGTACGTCGGTGACGTGACGTTTACTTTAAGGCGGGAGTAAGAGTCCCCCTTTTTTGTTAAAAGGATTTCACAGATTGTTCAAAATAAGGGAAACCTTCCAAAAATAATGCACCCGATGAGTAAAAAGCGCTAAATAAAAGTAATCTTTATATAGAGATATAATAAAAACGGAAGTACGCCGTGACGCGCGCAGGCCTTGCGAAATAAAAGAATAACGGTTATAAAGTCGACGTAGACGGATAAATAGGATAATAACGTTATTAAAAATATAATAAATTGGTTGGGACGTCCCTAAAAAATCCTAAAGAAATATATTAATAGAGTAACATTTGACCATTGTTTGGAAAAAGTTCAAAAAATCTTCAAACAAAAGAAAAGTTGCAAAAATGGGTTTAACAAACAGCAAAGAACTCTCAACTAACCTGAAGTTTATGCTGAAGCATTTTCCAGGATAATTGCACATATATGAAATAGTGGAGGAAGAATAAAGACAAAGGGTGGGGGGAGAAAAGGGCAAAGCACATGTGAAGAAAAAATGGCTGAGCCAAGGACAAAGGAAAAATGGCGGCCAAATGGAGTGAAAAAAGCCTTCTTTCCCTAACCCATCCCAAAACTCGCCAGCATGACAGGTCTGATGGATGCCAGGCCTGCTAAATGACAGTGCCCCCCCACTATCCCCCCTCTCGTACCAGGCACGGGGGGGGGGGGGGGGGTCTCCTGGAATGCCAGACAAGATGTCTCAGGTTACCTCGCATCAACAAGAGCAGAGGGAGATAAGAATTTAGAAGCAGAGGAGACAGAAATGGCATTCATCCAAATTATTAATGATATCAAACGAAAAGAAAACAATGCAGAAATGGCATTGATCCAAATTATTAGGTAAAGTTTAGATAAAATAATTAATTTAGGATAAGCATGATTTCTATAGGATGGAATAAGATGAATCATGTTTAGTGCACGAAATATAATTCATTGTTTTTCCATCACTAGATGAAATATGCTTTAGTGTGAGTCATATTAATGACTATTAACCTAGTTCTTTTGAGAATGACTAGTGCTGATAGGACAGAAAAAGGTGGTTAGCTGCCAATAAGCCCTTTTCAGGGATGGCGCTCTCCACTAGTGATAAAAAAATTACAGACCACTGATGTCTGTGAGCGTGAATGGTTGTTTGTCTTTTTGTGTTTTTGATTGGCCATCCACCAAGATATAATTGATCCCTTAGATATCAAGGTGGAAAAGGATTTAGCAAATTGGAATCAATTTCTGAAACTGCCAATAAGCCCTTTTCAGGGATGGCAGCGAAGGATTGGAAATTTGAAATCAATTTCTGAAATCGCCAATAAGCCTTTTTGGATGGCGATGAAAAATCAAGGAAAATTGTTTAGTCCAAAGAAATTTTTTGATGATAATGCATTGGATTGGAGGAACAAATCTGCAATGCGAAAATTTGAAGCACTGACAAAAACAAAAACAGTGCATCATATGAAATTCCAAAGTACCATTGATGTATAGGGATAATGGCATCCAAATTGTGTTAACAGATTAATTGACTGAATTGACAAAATGTTCCATATTTCGTTACCATACCAAACGCCATTATTCACTACACGATTGGAGCTGAAGGATGAGTCTAATCTGGCTATCTGCATAAAATAAAAACTTTAAAGAAATGCACTAATTTTGAGTTAGCAGAAGAAGACTGTGTTTTTCAACAGGAAACATGGAGAAGACGCACGAGCAACCCAAAATGAGAACGTCCATACAACTGTTGCTGACCAAACAGCAGACATGAAAATAGCGGAGGATGCAGATCCATCTTTGCACTGTAAGGAGGTTCTCTCAGTTGAAACGTTTGAGGAGACAGGTAAGATAAGCTTATTGACGCGATCAGACGTAATGGAAAGCATCCAATATTGATTGGAAAGATTATTGCTCGAGGAGCAATGCCATAAACCATAAGGAACTTTTATATTGGTTTTATTGTCTCCATAAAAAGTGAAAGCGTTTCAATTGAGAACAAACCTTCTTACAGATTTTTAAAAGTAAACAATTAGAGAGAAAAAGAGACTACAATGGATAGATATGTAACTAAATTTTAATTTTATGCCTGACTACTGGAAAAGTATTGATTAGGGAAGTTTTAAAGGAGATGATTGGCAAACTCCAAAGACAATGGAATGTTACATTTGATAAAAAAGACTATTAGTTTGGGATATTTTAGAATTTGAAATAATTGAGTTTAATATGCAACGCGATACACATTGTTAATTGAATTGGGACTTGATTAGTATGCAATTAATAAGTAATGAGTTTTAATGGCTCTAAAAGACAATTATGCTAGAAAATATTAACCCTAATAAACAAGGGGTGGTTACAGTTTAGTGGGTTCAATTCTTTTCAGAATTATAAATGTCTACATTTGTTTCTGGATAATAATTGATGTGAATGTAACTTGCAGAGAGCGGGAAAGCTGTTTTCCTGAGGAGAAGGCAGCCTGGTTTGCTCTATGTATTCTTCATATTTTTAGCATGATTAGTTAATTTGTGTAAATTGCAGGAATGGAAAAATCAAATATAGTTATTGATCTTAACAAGGAAGCAGCAATCACAATAGAATAACAGCTAGTATATCTAATTTTGACTGATAAGGCATATAGTTAAGTAAGATTGGTATGATTTTTGTTCATTGGGATTTTAAGCCCAACCACATAGCGGTAAGAAAATGTTAAGCACAAGCTGAAGACAACGACAGAATACAGCAGCTAAAGCAGCAGCAGAAAACACCAAACAGCATACACAACAACAAAAACTGAGTCGATCTAAAAACTGTGTTAATTGATTTAAAAACACTGGACCATAGAAAGAAAAGATGCATAGATACATGAAGAAGCAGAACAATCAGCCTATCCACAGCTAAAGACCTAGCGGGCCTACCAAAAAATATTCCAAAATTGAGCCATGGAAGGAGCCATGTCTCAACAGGGGGGAAGATGGACATGGCAGAGCATGTGTTCCATGTCCCAGAGGTCTAAATACCTACTTTAAAAAATTTTGTAGATACTGTTTAATTTGTTACAGAGGGTGTGCGGGATAGCCTCGGGCCCAAGCAGGTGCAACGGGGAGACAAAGTTGGAACCTTCACGAGGTGTCTCCTGAGAGGCCGCCCGTCGCCGCCTTCGAATTCGACTACTACACACCTTCGGCTAGCCCCCGGATGAACTAATGTGACTGAGGGTAACCCCTAGACGCCTGGATGGCCTAACAACAACAATAACAACAACAAGTGCAACGTCCATAAGAGCGTGGGACTTGAAGAGCGAACAAATGGTACAATAAGACCAAGAAACCGATAAACTTGTCCAAAGAACATGTAAGCTGCCGTGATCTTTTTGTCTATCCTGCAGGAGGTGGTGAAGTCTGGTGACCAGAGCCTGATTTGAGTCATAAAAAGAAAGTCCTGGTCCTCGCCACGTTGGGAAGGCCCCTTCGTGGTTTAACTCACCACCCCCACCGCAGTAAAGATTGCTGAGAGGTCGACGTGGATTCACCAATCCCAAATCAAAGTAGTTCGAGACAACGGTGACTCTGAGTAGACTGGAAATCGGGCGGTTGCAAAACCCTTGTCCGTGAAAAAATCATCTGACGTCTACTCACCTGCCACGAGCACCTTTCACCTAACCTTGACCTCTCATAGTTTTTACACCCTCACGCAGAAGCCAAAATGAAATCAGTTGCCACCCCCATCACTGTGACTGTACTATCAGTGGCAGCCTGGGTGTGGCTGAATGCCCCGCCCCCAGAGATTCGAGTCGAAAAACGAGACAATGCCGTGCTGCTGTCACAGAGGAAAGTGAAGTGGTATGAAAAGAGCAATCCAAATAACCACTTTGAAGAAAATATGTGGTATCATTTCATGGTATTTCAGACAAAAACTAACTGGTGTGAATGAAAGTTGTTATGTGTGTAGCCGTATACCCATTTCCACAGGTATCCTGATATCCTGAATTCACTGGGTCTAGGTGTCACATTTAGCACATCTGCAGTGATGCAGGTGGTCCAAGATGCATTCCTTTGAAGGGGAGTGAACATAACAGTAAGATATATAAGATCAAAGTCAGTGGAATTCAAACCACGTGATTCAATCTGGGGCAGTGATGTTCCTGGTGACCATAAGTTGTGGTCCACCCACCCAGAAAATCATTCTGTCACTAACTTCCCAACTTGGACATTGAATTGTTACATGAGTGTTCATTAACCAAACTTTCAAAGCCCTACAAGGTATAGCAGATGAATTAAAAGCCCTTAGAGAAATGGAGTTGCAAGACCGGACGGTCCTAGATTTGATAACAGCCAAGGATGGAGGTGAGTGTGCCATAGTTGGAGAGCACTGTTGCACCTTCATCCAAGATGGAACCGGTGACAAAGGTAACATAACTCGTGCCATAGCTGAAATGAAAATCTTAGCCAACACCATTGCCCAAGATCACTCAGCCGTAATTGGGTATCACTGTGGTCGTGGTTACCAACCGGATCATGGTTCTCTATTCAGATTAAATTTGCAACTCCCTTTCTTGCGGTTTTACTTCTATACTGTATCTTTTCAATGTGTGTAATCCTTGGTATGAAAGTTATGATTCAAAAACCTATGTATGTCGAGTCCTGCGGGTAATTGTACATGTCTTAACTTCAAAACTGTGTTCGCTCATAAAGAGGGACGCAGAGGAATTTTCTTAGATAACCTTGAATTACCTCACAATTTTCACCTTTGCCTTCACAAGTGATTTTGTTATTTTCCATACCCTGTTGAGTGACTATTGATGATATTTGTTTTCTAAAACCTGCAGAGGAGGGATATAGATTGATGAAAATGAAAATTCTTTCAAAGTAACTTCAGGGGGGAAATGTGAAATATATTTGAATTCTTATATTTAGTCTTGCACCCTTTTCACTATGATGTATTAAGTTACTAGAATAGAATTTAACTTACACCTATTGGTTAAAATGTGCACTACACCTTTTGCTTTCCACCTCCTTCATTTGTATTAACGCCTCCCATTTTTATGACTTGTCTCTAATAAAACCAGGTTGTTTGTAGGGAGTCGCCAGGAATTCCAAACGGTCATTCAGGAAGATAGACTATCTTTCTGCTCTGGCTACACTGGCGTCCTCCTTCATATGAAGTGGTTTAAATTCTCATCACGACTGGCTGTGTGTTTCCTCTGCTCCGATATTATTGAATGTATATGGTCTTAAACCTGACACAAATATGGCTTAAATGCAGGAAAATACGATACGTGTGACTGACAATGTTGGAAAACAACAATTGGGGGGGAAAAAGAGGGGGAAAATTCTTTTATATAAAATGTAGCAAGTCGCTGTGGACATGTGAGCCTGTCGAAAAGCAACCCCTGTGGTTTCTGTTCCACGTTTTATGTAATGCCAATGTCGATGTCTACATTTGTGATATAGCCGCCATGTGACAACCGCTCACACAAGTTTCACATTAGTAGGACCAACAAGTCCCCAACAAGCAAAATGTCTTCTCTAACTAACTAAAATTACACCCTTGTAGATTTCCTACACAACCACCTAATCACCCCAGCGTAGTAAACAGTCACACACTACGGACGTAGTGCTAAAGTCATACAGATTCACAAAACTTGGACCGTCCAAGTATATCGCAACATTATAGTAAACAGGTGGTAATATGGAAGCTTGGAGCCTCTCAGAGATCAAAAGCTATGGAAATTTTCTGCAAGAGTTGATTACCCAATTCAATGGTGTTATACAACCAGCAAAGGATAGTCAGTATGCTCAATGTAAGGTTTGTATAAAAGTTGGGATATAAAAGTTGCAGCATCAGGTGTTACCGCCTTGCTGCAATGTAAAATGAACATGGAGGAATGTTACTTATTTTTAAGCCAGATGAAGAATATTAAAACTTGGCAAGGAAGGCAGTTTCAGAGTACAATACTAAATATGTATAATATTTTTTTTTCCAAACATACAGATTCCATTATTTTGTGATTAAATTATTGATATAAAAGTGTATTTTGTGTTCACACAAGTATATTCAAATGTTTTTTTTGGTGCCAATTGACATAAGGATACTGGAGTCTGTATAAGTATTTTTGTAGCCGGTCATACAGATTTAAATTAGTTTAGGTTCACAGGTATGTTTATCCTAAAAATTTAAACACCTGAGAGACGGACAGTTTGAATAACTTTGAGAATTGCATATTATATTATAATGTTTGCTCAGAAGTGGTTTTACCTTTCCTGGGCCAATTGAAAAGTGCTTAACTTCGAGTTTTGAGGTAAAAATCTATAGAGTCTAGACTAGAGCCTTTGTTGAAATGTGACCTCGTGCATTTTTCTTAAACAGTTAACTTATGAGCTGCACAAATTTAGTCATGTTAAAATACATTGGTGAAACATTCCATATTACTTGAAAAGTTATATTAATTTTCAAGCAAACACAAAACGAAGGGTAGGGTCAGAGATTGAACCCATGATCTCAGAGCTGTCAGAATGACATGCGAAACACGTTTCAACACTAAATTTAAAGACATGTAAATAATACTGCTATAATCTTTTGTCTTAATTCTATTTGGTGGGTTTATTTCTATACAGTGCAATGTTAAAGTCCAGCGTCTCTTTTTCTCGTGAAAATGAGTGGTTAATGAACGAACATATAAAAAGAATATTTGAAACAACTTACATCCAACATTGCTCGTGTCCTATGATCGGAGTTTATCTGTTCTCTCAACTGTGGAGAAAGAATATCAGCTCTCAAAAAAAGCATCATACCATCAATTTTAATGTCTGATTTTGTTAGCCACAATGTTAACTGTAGCATTATGTGGGAAAATTACCGTCGATTTCTTATGCAAGACTTCTTTAGTTTTAGCATCCATTAGCCTCTCCTTTTCCTCGTGATAGCGACGTTGCTGCTCTAGAATTGTCTCCATTTTCACACAGTAGTATTGGAACTCTAGATCAGGAAAAGATGAGATACGAACACAAAGCAAGCTACCATATGTAACGCGGTTGTCGCTCGCACCCGTATTCCGTGTTCCTGTTTGAGTTGATTGCATTGGTGAATGCATTATTAGCGTATCGCCATCTACTGGGCTGGAGTGTCAACAGTAATAAGGCGATGAGAGTGACAAGAGACGTCTCACAATTCATATAGTCATTTTAATGATTTGAATCTGAGGCGGCAGAGTATATGTGTGGTTGCCACGTCTGCCCAGAGTTCTGAGATCAACGATGAAATCCCCAGGGGTTTCTGACAATTTGGTGAACTGGTCATCAATCACTGCCCAGTAAACCCGGCAACATCCCATGGTATTAGTTCAATGAAATTAGTTACCGCAACCAAAATGGCGCCGTTTAAGCGGCAGCCGGCGGCCACGGTAGCTCTGTCCACTCTTGTTCGTTTTGTGTTTTGCTGCTTTTATGTTTTAATGATTTGATGATTCCATTTACTTTGATTTGCTATGTACGTTGTGCTTTTGCTTTGCAGTTCTGTCTAATCACCCTCTTGCTACTGCCACAATGTAATTTCCCGAATACGGGATGAATAAAGTTATCCAATCCAATCCAAATATGCTCTGATCACCACTGATCCCGCACCCGGCAACGTCCCATGGTATTAATTCAATGAAATATGCTCTGATCACCACTGATCCCACACCCGCCAAACAAATGAAGATGGGAATTATTACTGTTGAAGGAAAAGAGCTCTCTTCGTTCTCGGGTTCCATTAATTTGGGATGTGGGTGGTGTTGGTTATCCAAATTACAGGTTGGAGGCGATGAAGCTTTTATTGCAGAATATTCCAGGCACAGGTGAACTACAGGCAAAGCCTGCCATTCACAAATGCGTGCCGACAGACAAGTTACAATTATCTTCATTCTTTCAAGAGTGTGGTATCGAGACTGCTTAGTTTGGGAGTTTCCACTAAACCAGTATGCTATTGTTGGGAAGTGGCAGAAACACTAACGACAATATTTACATTTGTTCAAGGGCAAATCTAGTTAGAGATTAAACTCCAATTATATTGTTATTTTCTTTCAAGGATATATTGGCTTTGAGAACAATACTCTATTTAGGAAATTAGGGAGTTCGTGTTATCTTCTCTGAAGGATATACTGGCTTGCAGAACAGGGCTCTATTTAGGAAATTAAGGAGTTTGTGTTATCTTCTCTGAAGGACATACTGGCTTACAAAACAGGGCTCTATTTAGGAAATTAGGGAGTGCATAAAGTCATGTCAAGCTATGGGCAAGACACACATTTTAATGAGACGCACTTCAATATTTACTCTACAAAACTGTCAATGTCAGGGAAACAGAATAAAGTCTGCATGATAAGCTGACAAGAGCAGAGTACGGTGATTCATTCTTCCATATTTGGCATCAGGACAACGTACAGACAACAGCCGTAGTCGATAGCTACTGGATATATTGTGGAATGTTCTTCCGCCGTGCTGGATTGGGCTGTGCCCCTTGGTAAGGATGAAAGTGTCTGTTAAAGTAATGTACGTATATGGGAGTGGCTGAACTTCTCTACACCACAAGTGAGAATAGGTTTAGGAAATAATGTTCCTGGCTGTCGCCATTATTGAGACTCAATAGGACAACCAAGAGGTATCCCTGAGGAGTTCAGAGCTAGAAGTGAAATTAAGTCAGGGTTCGAGTTCTTAGGATTACTCCTAATAAAAATACAGAGTAGATCAATTATGTATTTTAAAATCAGCAGCGTTTCATTAACTCTGCAGATGAAGCCGTCAGTGCGCTCGGTGAACATATGTATGAAACATCTTGGATGATGCTACAGAATCACCAGGCTTTAGATTGGATTTTGGCTGAAAAAGGAGTAGTTTGTCATATGACTGGAGATCAATGTTGTACTTACATTCCAAAGAATACCGCCAGGGGGAGCAACATTTACTGTAGCTGTTTGTTTGTTTGTTTTGCACTACAAGCGCCTGAGGATTGCCCTCAGATAGCGCTAGAGCTGCCACTGGAACGCGGATTATTTCATCCGGGGGGTAGTCGGAGGTGGGGGCAGTCAAATGTCTCCGGCTGGATGAAAAACGTAGGGTGCCACGGTCCCCGTCGGCAGCTCTGAGTGGTATTAGTTGGAATTCGCAGGCCGCGGCGAGCGGCCTCTCAGGAGACACCACGTGAAGGTTTCCAACTGTTAAGGCTGGGTTCTCAACAATAATCTTCATACAGAGGAAGCATTAGGCAACGTAGTACTGTGATACTGTATGTCACTGTAAACTACTAGTGTGTGCTGGATTGTGTTTTGAATTATAGCTTTCACACAAAAAATCAAAATAGTATCATAAATCTCAAGAATGGGGGTTGAAAATTCAATGCAAACCATGACCACAGTGATGCACCTACGGCTGAATGATCCTGGGCCATGGTGTTGACTAGGGCCTTCATTTCAGCTACGGCACGAGTAATGTACTGGTTTCATCTGGGATGAAGGTGCAGCAGTGTTTTCCCATCATGGCACACACACCTCCATCCTTGGCAGTTATCAGATACAGGACCATCTGGTCCTGCAACTCCATTTCCCTTAGGGCTTTTAAATCATCTCCTATACCTTGTAGGGCCTTGACAGTTTGGGTACCAATAAGTGTTTTATTTTAGTAACTTTAAATTCATAAGATAGCAGAAGGGTGCAAGATTAAATGTAAGAATAAAGTTCATATTTCACAGAAGCAATGACTAGAATTCATGAGTTTCGCAAGAAAGTAATTGACGATACAGGTGTGTGGCATGTGGTCCTTCGATTGGCTAAACTCAAAGCAGAATTTTGGATGCTAATTTGGCAAGGATGGGAATAATTGTGTTAATCGTTCTGACGATTGTATGCCTTTTGCTTTGTTGTGTTATACCCATTCTGAAGAAAATACTAATGAAAACTGTTGCAAAGCAGATGACTCCAGTTGCGGTTACCAAGCTGGCAGAGGCACAGCTGGGTGACATGTTAAAGGGTTTCATTTACACCACATTAATGATCGCGTGTTGGGGATGTGCAACTAGATTTGATTGGATGTATATCGATATTCGATTATTGATGCCTTGATCTGCATTCCACTAGTTTTGACTAGATGTATATCAGTATTCGATTATTGATGCCTTGATGCGCATACCTTGACCAACATGGGAGATTTTCTTGATACCAGTAAAGTTGGACCGGGGAAGCAACAACAAATCACTACTGTGATTATTTCTCCCTGTGTTTCAAGCCTGAATACAGGGTACAACACTGGCGCATCTAACATAGGAGCAGCCAGATCTGTTTCCAAATAGAGATGACTTGGAGGATGGGGGACAGCGACTTATAGTCTTGAGGTATGACAATACGGACATCAAAATGATTTGCACCTGTGACTATTTACCACTAAGATTTCTGAGTGGGATCATCGTGGAGATATTACTCGACACGAAGGAACCAACCGCTACATACAGTGGGGCAAATAAGTATTTAGTCAATCACCAATTGTGCAAGTTGTCCTACTTGAAAAGGGCATAGGCCTGTAATTGTCAACATGGGTAAACCTCAACCATGAGAGACAGAATGTGGGGGAAAAAAAACAGAAAATCAAATTGTTTGATTTTTAAATAATTTATTTCCAAGTTAGAGTGGAAAATAAGTATTCGGTCACCTACAAAGAAGCAAGATTTATGGCAGTCCAAGAGGTCTAACTTCTTCTAAAGAGGTCTAACGAAGTCTCCACGTTACCATTATGAATAGCATCTGTTTTAAATCATTATCGGTATTAAAGACCACAACCTGAGTCTCTCACACTCCACACTCCACTATGTCCCAGACCAAAGAGCAGTTGAAGGACACGGAGATTAATGTGTAGACCTGCACTAGGCTGGGAAGACTGAAGCTGCGATAGAAAAAACGCTGGGTGTAAAGAAATCAACAGTGGGAACAATTATTAGAAAATGGTTGACATTTTGTCACAGGTGCAAAGTGTGATTCTTTTTGATCCAAGATGGCGGGGCGCACGGGTGCAGCGGCTCTGTGCTCTCCAGTTTGTTTGTTGTTTTCTCAATCTTATCGTTATTTACTAACATCTGCAAGGCAAACTTTTTCTACATTCTCCAGGATTTAATTACTTCCGGGAGGAGATGCGACACCGATATAACCATCACAACAGATTACCAACGGACCTACAATATCTCAGAGGACATCTTGAGACTACCATGTCCATGGATAGTCAGCCTGTAGTACATTGATACTATAACTGTTAGTTGCATCAGGTTATATAGGTGTGTTTAACCACCACCACCTAGTGGCCATTGGGTAATACAGTGTGACCCTGATGTTGACATGTTTTGAGGTTGTCTGAGAGTTGCAATAAAGAAGCTACGCACGTGTGCAAGTTGGCTCTGTCATCTTATAGATATATTAACAGTTATATATCAGTGCAAAGATATCCAGTGGCGACGAGGATGTAATCCCTTTTAAGGCTGTAGGGATTACCAGTTTCAGTACGCGGAAATTAACACGTTACACGGAGGTAACAGGACTTTGCAAACTAGCATTATCAAGGGTTGCTAAACTAACGCCGCGGTGCATCATGGGCAGGTTCATCGGAAATCTCGGGGGAATAAAAGGAAGGTCAAGAAGAATTTGAGTCCTACTTTGAGGGGTTTGAGCAATGGATGATCGTAAATGAAGGGGAGGACAGTAAACGAGCCAACGTTTTCCGGTCTGTAATAGGTGCAAAAGCCAAAGGGCTATTAAAAAACATCTGCTTTCCAGATACGCCAGGTAGCCTCTCGTCTGATGTGCTAAGTGGAAAATTATCATCACATTACAAACCGAAACCGCTGGTGATCGAGGAGAGAGTCAAATTTCAAAAAAAGAATCAGACAGAAAACCAGTCTACTGGGCTTGACTCCGGGAACCTTGTCGGACAGGACGGTTCGATCGGCCCCTGACCTCATCGCACACAAAACTGGTGTGCGATGAAGTCCTACCAAGAGTTGTACTCGGGGTTGGTTGTCCAAAGATCGGCAGTCCGCGGCATAGATTGACAGGCCCATGACTGGGAAGGGGAGGGGTTCCTTGCTACCTAGGTTAATTTCTTCTTCCCCCTCGTTTCCCTCATCCTCCCATCCCCACGTGGATGGTTTGAGGGAGTCCTTTTGGACAGACTTCTGGCGTCATTGAGGTTCGTCGTATTAGGGTTCCCTGTTCTCTCATTGTCTCTGTGGTCCTGAGTGATGGAATCCAAACCGTCTCTCTAGGTGAGACTCGGGACAGTCTCGGTCCCAGTGTCCTTTCTGGTGACAGTTGTAGCATCGTCTTTCAATTCGGTCACGGGTTTGCTGGTCAATGTTGCGGGGTCCTGGGGTATTTCTCGGGGGTCTGTATCCTCTGGCGCCAAACATGGTGCTGGCTTGAAGCAACTCGGCTATCATTTGTGCGCTGGCTGTCACCTGGGCCCTTTCCTACTTGGAGCGAATGTTCTCCTCTGCATGGCTTGCCCATTGGAGTAGGTCAGCGGATGAGGCAGTCTTGTAGTGTTTTTTGATGAAACCGGAAATGGGATCGTGGAGTCCCTCGATAAACTATTGTTTCAACTGGACTCGGAATGGGCCATTTTCATCGCCGTCATCCATCATGCGGCTGTTGGACTTGACACAGCTTTCTAATCTGGCCTAGTACTAATTTGTAGTCTCGCCCTCTTTCTGCATACATGTCCGTATTCTTTGGTCGTCGGGAGGTCTCTGGAACATTGCCAATGCTCTTCCTATAAGTTTTTTTATTTCTCGGGTTAGGGCTTGGGAGTCGTAGGCTAATACGTTTCCCCTTGCATCACGTCCTGTGAAATAATCTCTCTGACTTTGCCCAATCTATCTAGGTGATAGGATGCCACTAACTCACGGAAGTTTCGTGTGCTCGCCCATTTTGGCCAAACGTCCGTCGGCGAAACGTCTTTTGGCGAATCGTGTGTTCCATATCCCAGATTTTATTTGTAGGGACTGTTTAATTTGTTACAGTCATAATGTGCAAGATAACCTCAGGCCCAAATAAGGGCAAGGTCCAAAAGGTACCTACCCATTTGAAATTATACACATGGATTTTATTGAAATATCCAGATGCAACTAGTATAAATACTGTTTAGTCTTGATTGAATCATTCTTTAGATGGACTGAAATAGTCCCCGCAAAATCACCAGACGTATTAACGGTGGCTAAGGCCATCTGTAAACACATCATCCCAGAACAGGTATGGGCAAACTACAGCTCACGGGCTGGATGTGGCCCGCGGGCCGTAGTTTGCCCATACCTGTTCTGGGATGATGTGTTTACAGATGTGTTTCCAAATGCGTTTTAATCCGGCCCGCCGACGTTGTCCAAATAAAGTTTTTTTTAAATTATTCCCCAAGATGGCGCTGTCACACGGAATCCAGTGGCAGTAGTTCTGTCCACTCTTATTTGTTTTTCGTGTTTTACAGCTCTTCTATCTTTTTTAAATGACATTTTAATATTTCTTAATACATTCCTTTTTACTTTGTACTTTATACTTTTTACTTTAATGATGAGTGATGAGTATGTTAATACTTGAGTCCTTGTTGGGTTTATTCTGTTTTACTATTATAATAGTTATATTAATTCATTTCTTTATTAAATCAATCTCTTTCTTTTTTTTGTATTAATTCATTACTTTGTTAAATCATTCTCTTTCTGTTTTTCAAAAGTCTTGAGGTCACACCAAGTCATCTTTAACCTAGACAGCCTGTTCCAGGATGGTTATACAAACAATCCACCCAATCTGGGTCCTTGAGATTTGGTGGGCCCTTGGTGACAAGGACAGGGCTATTCGGACAATAACAAGAATATTGTTATCGTTATGTAACCGTACACTTCGGGTTTTTCTGTATGTAACGATTATATGATTATGATTATATTATATGATTCTTAGGTCAAGGAGGTTGTATAATTACTCTAATCTAAATGTTGTTAGGTCTAGTCCCTGTTTTTGTTATTAGTAAAATACTTTGATTGTTATTGTAGTCCCAGATGTTGTTTTTACTCATACGTGATGGAATGATCAACAACTCTGTAACTTGTGACCATAAGAATGGGACGAAAACGTCTATTCGAGGAGACGTTCGGAAGTTGTAAGGTGACACTTGCTGTAATGCTCCCCTCCGGAGGCTATCTGTTGTATCCATTTCTATTTAATTAAATGTCAATAATTGAATAAGATGTCTTCCTGCAGTTATTGATAATTACGGACGAAGGTAATTATTAATGAACCTGACATTTTGGTCCTTCTGAGCCATGGAGGTCAATATACCGGAGCGAGAACCCAGGCGCTGCTGTTCGACATCTGGTAAGTGACCGTGCGCACGGCGTCTTCAAAACCCTTGGTGGGCCGGAGTTTTTCGACGGGGGCGCCTGGATTCTCGGCGGTTGAAGACTTTTCCTGCTGGAGGGAGACATCTGATGGATCTCGGGTAAGTCCACATTAATGTCTGCATGTTGTGAAGGTGTTTACAAATGCGTTAAAGGGACATTGTATGTGAGGCCCATTGTTGGGCTGGTTTCGCGTCCTGGGTGACGGCGATAAAACCCTGTGTTTATACTAGTCAATGGCAGGTACGGTGGGGCACTTTGCTGGAAAGTGTCCTGTGTCTCAGGGGTAGGCACGAATGTATTGTACTAGAGGTACAATATTGGGGCCGGGGAGTGTCCTGTGTCTAAAGGGTAGGCACGAATATACGTTGTATGGTGTTTGTGTGGTTTCTGCAGTAAAATTAGGAAAGGCCTAGGAGATACAGTCGATACAGTCGAATAGATAATAATAATATTAATAATAATAATAAATAATAGAGTTAACTGTGTGAGGCACACGAACTCACTACAAAAAATAAAAGTAAAAAAATGGGAAACACGTGTTGTAAGGCGGGTTTGGATGACGATCCAAAAAAAATACGTCTAACTTGTAAGGATTGGAAAAAATTGGAAAGACAAAGCGCTTTAAAAATATTACACAGCTAAATTTATGGATAAATAAATATGGGTTTGCTGGCCAGCTTAAAATGCATAAAATGCAGGATAATATATGCACTAATGCATAGAGGTAATATACATATATAAATAATATGTGAGTGGATAAAAGTGTAACAGCTTGTTCCACAGACACTAATGGAGGTAATATATATATATAAATAATATGTGAGTGGATAAAAGTGTGACAGCTTGTTCCACAGACACTAATGGCGAAATAAGGCCGGGGAGAAGTTAAAAAATACTATTTTGGGAAAATAGTGGGGGCTCCCTCGGATAACGGGGATATATTTAAGACCGTGGCGGCAGGAAAGTACTGTTTGGTAAGGAAAAATAGCGGGGCCTCCTCGGCTGACGGGGAAAATATTTACCGAGATAGTTGACGGGCGCGGAGGAAGTTTAACAAAAATAGAGGGAGAAGAGATGGTGTAAAGTTCGACAAAAATCAGAGATAAGTTGTAAAAAAAAAATGGATTACCCAGACTAGAGGGTCTCTGAAAACAAGGAATGTCGGCTTAGAATGATTTGGAATGTGGATTTTGGATACGAGAATGTTGAGCTAGAAAATTAATGGAGACACTGGTATTTAATTTGGTTAATCCAGGTATGACGTTTTGTGATTACAATTAAATTGGGTTTTTTGTGATGCTTGGGCTTGTATAACAACAATTAGAATGGTTATTTCCAAGTGCTGGTGGTGCTTTGTTAATATAACCTATATGTACTGTCAATTTACAGCAATGTGATGGCTTATTGCAGCTTGGTTTTTGATCCCGTCCGCTAACGGGAAGATGGTGTTTAAAAAGACAAGAGAATATATACAAAATGATCATTTAAATGTTTAGCAGGGAATGTCACCTGTGTTTTTATTATGCTCTAGACTTGCCAAAAAATGTGTCGACTGCGGGGGAAGCGTTTCTGGTGCAGCGGCTGCTGATTAGATGGGAGTGAAACATGTGGGCCGCGGGGCAGACGATTTAACTGTGTTGGGCTTTCGGGAGCGTTCGGACCGTGTAAACGACTAAAATTTTGTGATCCCTTCTGTGAAGACATTATAATAATAATAATTGGCCTTGGGGGTGCTGAAGCAAACTTGAGGGCAGAAAATGGGTTTTTGCCATATTGTTGTGCTTGCAGCATACATATTCTGGATATATGGGGTCTTGGAAAAATATTGTGATGTAGTTGAATATCGGAAGAGGGGTTAATTTGACGTTTTAATGGTTGTCTTCTCTAAAAAGCGTTGTATTTGGGCACAGGGAAAAAGCTGGTTTGTAAACATAAGATAACAATGCTGTTTTCGCAGCAAGAGTGGAGGTCATAGTTAACGGCTAATTGCGTTTTCTGTTTGGACTTTTCAGAATAAGAACAATACATGGGCTGCAAGAAATGCAAGGTTATGCGAATGCTTTCGCATTGATATTTTGGGTTTTAAAATGAAATGTATTAAGAGGAGAGAAAATCTGTTTAGTAAAAGGTTGATTTGGTAAAAAGCTTTGGATTTGGGAAATAGACCAAAATAGTCATTTTTGAGCAATTGTGGATTTCAAAGGGCTCTTAGTTAAAGGAAACTAGCTTTTGGAGGATAAAATAATATTAATACTATTTCAGAATTTTTTGATTATTCAAAATACTTTAATCCAGGAGGTTGGCTGTTTAAAAGAAAAAAAGGCCAGGATGAAAAAATTTACAATATTATGGTATATTGGTGACGATAAGGTTTTTAAAACATTAAAGTTTGTAATTAGGAATTGTCTAACAAAAGGTTGATTTCTCTCATTTAATTGTTGTAGATTTTTGTTTTGGTAACAGGCTATGGGAAATGACTCTTGTCTTAAGTAAACATCATATGAGGTGATTTACAAAGTATAGTAGGTATTGAATTATTTGGCTGTTAACGACATCAGATGGGAAATTTACAATGCAATAGTGGCATGATAAAATTCATGGCATTCATCCAAATAATTAGGTGAATTGTAAATAAAATAATTGGTTTAGGATGAGCATATTTTCCCTAAGAATGGAGTAACATGGAATGTTTTTCAAAGTGCACTTGAAAGAACATTGTCTGTTGTCCTGGCAGGAGGAAATATGCTTTGTCACAGGTCATATTGATGACTTTAAGGATATTACGGATTGGATAAGCATTAGTCAATTGATACAACCAAATAACGTTGCTTTTACGGCATTAAGGGCATGCAAATTGGTGAGAACTTTAGCAACGATGGGGTTAATACGCCTGAATGTTACAGTGATAACGAGTGACAATAACAAGCTTAGATAAGGGAGGGAAAGGAGAAATTCTCCAAATTCCAGAATCTGGCTTAGAAACAGGTTATGTTAGTCGTTTTGGGTTTTTGACAGGATGTGGTAGTACATTAATTCTGGGAAATTTTGGGAAATTGGGGACCCCATATCTAAAACAAGTTTGAGACAAATGTGTAAATAGGCTCTATTTGGCGCTGGATGCACAAATTCTAGTGGGGCCTTTCATGTTTTGAAACAAGTGACGCTTTAGGTAGATGGGTTGTCTATGAACAAAATGGGATGGGCGAAATTCGCTTACAAATTCGGCGTGTTATCTTGGTTCATAGAATTTGGAGTCAAGGCGACGTAATAAAGGCCATAGGCGTCATGTTGTATAAAATAGGCGTGGATGAATTAGTTTTACAAATGGGGGAGATTATCTTATCACCTGAAACAAGTAGAAACAAAATTGGATGGCCGCATTAAAAGGTGATTGGCATGCTATTAAAGGGAATTGGGATTTTCAAAAAACCTGATAGGGGGCCATTAGGTCATGGCGGCTGTAAAAAATAAAAACTTTAGATGTGAAACTATTCCCACCTCAATTCGGGGAACAAACAGGTAAACGGATAGCATTAAAAAGGATATAACTTTGTGTGAAACTTGAAGGTAATTTTTTACAAACGGTTAAAATGCTAGAGTGGGGGTGTGTATATTAAAGGATCTACTAATGAATGCGGGGTGGATCCAGACCTTCCGGAATGTGGGGTATTCATGGCGTCCTCGAGAATTTGTGGATTTTCTCCGGGTACTCCAGTTTACTCCCACAAAATGAAATTATGGATGCTAGACTGGTTGAACACACTAAATTCTTCTGTTTATGAGTGTGAGCGTGAATGATAGTTTGTCTTTTTGTGTTTTTTGATTGGCAGACCACCGAGACATAATCTATCAATAAAAGATCAATAAAGAAAATAATTTGGGCTTGAGTCAAGGGAAGACCTATGTCTCGACAAGGGGGAGGTGGCCTTGCTACAACGGCACTACAAGGCTTAGGGTTTAAATCTATATGCATACCCACATATCCATTTCAAAAAATACATATAGATTTTATTTTATTTTTATTAGATCATATGGATATCATTCCACGATATGGAATTCCAGAAACTATTTATAGTGATAATGGCTCCCATTTTGTTAATATAATAGTTGTCTACCATCCACAATTGGCGGACCTTAAATGAAGTCCTGTTTGGTAGACCTTACAAATTGTTATTATTCACTACACAATGACAATTGGATGATGAGGCGAATCTATCAGAGAAAAAAAAAAACGCACACACCAAATTTAGACTATCAGAGGGAGATTTTGCTTCTCAACAGGAAACGGACGAAGCGACGGTGATTCTTGAAGACTGGATGCTGATAAGCAGCATAAAAGAAGAAACATCGGAGCAACGCAAAGTGGGAGGGTCCTTGTTACTGAAAGGGGACACGGATGCACCTTTCCCACAGTAAGAAGGTTGTCTAAATTGAAACGTTTCAAGAGGAAAACTCCCTAAACAAAGACAAAAAGTCATGTTGAAAACAATTATTGCTTTTGGGGCAATGAGATTAATGATGATTGTGATTCTATTCCTTTCCACAGTAGGGTTGTTTTCTCCAGTTGGAGAAAAAGGCGGAGGCGTTTCAATTGAGGATACACCTTCTTACGGGAGGGTAAACCGAGAAACATACACATTTACATTTAATTAACATTACCTACTAAATCAAATTTCCACATTGAAAATATATATATATTTGGACTCGGCGACGTCCCGGTTGCCGTACAAGGTGTCAATCTATGGTGGGAAATATGTGTGGTACATTAAAAAAAAAAAAAAAAATTGAAGATTGGGAAAAGCCTTGTTGCAGAAATTGGTCAAGATTGGAAAGCTTGGACTGACATATTAACCTGTGAAATTTATTTCTGAAACAGGGATTTCCCAAACGGGGGATAATTGGGCGCTGTTAATGGAGTGTAAAGAAGGCAAGCACTAGGTGGAGCTACTTTGGTAAAAGGGTGGTCTCAATTGAAACATTGAGGGGACGGGTAAGATAAACTTTCTGACTTAATAAAATACGGGAAACACCAATATTAATTGAAAAGATTATTGCTCAGCAAGCAATACCATAAAACTATAGGGAACTCTTTTATATTGGGTTTGACGTCTCCATATGGTTTCAATTGAGACTAAACCATCTTACAAAGGATTAGGATAAACTACCAGACAAGGGAAAATACGATGGGATCTAACAACTCCCTCAATCACCATTCATTTGGGGAAAAGTGTTTTTACAAATGAAAAAACGTGTCCTACTTGGCAAGAAAAAATATTGAAGCAGTGTTTATCTTGTTACGCAGTAAATAGGAAGTCAATTTTTCCACTGTTTAATCATTTTACCTGCTTAAACCTTACAGGGCATGGTCTGAAGCTGGGGGCGATAAATGAGACGTGGTGTACCGGCGTTCTAAAACAAACTACACCCCTGATACCACGTTCTGGCCTATGGTGGCGGGGTGGTAGATAAATTATACGACTCCTGCCGACACGCGGCAGGACTAGGTACTTTGGTCTCACTGCTCTTACCGATGTCTGTTTTTCCATCCACAGTGGAGGAGATACAATTGGCGGCTCATAATTCGGAGGTGAAGGGTCGACCCTCCCGACATCGTCGAGAGGCATGGAGGGAAGGAGATCCAACATACATTGATGCGATTGGCATCCCCCGGGGCGTACCAGATGAGTATAAGCTGGCTAATCAGATTGCAGCAGGTTAGGAGTCTATCTTCCTTCTAATCACCCCAAACAAAAATGTGGATAGAATAAATTACTTACATTACAATGTTCAAAACTTGGAAATTATACTGAACAGGGATTTGTGGCCATGAAGGAACAACTGGCAGCTACCAGTCTGATGGCGTTCCAGAATCGCATAGCGGTGGATATGATCCTTGAAACAGGGGGCGTGTGTGCAATGTTTGGAAAACAATGTTGCACCTTCATACCGAACAACGCGTCACCCAGTGGATCTCTCACCAGGGCCATTACTGGCCTGCAAACACTGAACCGCAATATGCAAGAGCACTCTGGAGTAGATACGTCCGCATTGTCAGATTGGTGGGATAAGACCTTTGGAAAATCTAAAGATTTGGCTACATCCTTCGTGGTTACTATAGGCACAATTACCGCTATCCTAACATTGTGTGGGTGATGTAGTATCCCCTGTTTGCGCTCCTTGCTAAGCCGACTTATAACTACTGCAATTGCCCCTACAAATTCTAAAGTACATGAGTTGTATCTTATGGGACGGTTTGGGGAAAGCAGTGAGGTCCAGGAGTACGGTAAATCCGAGGACCAATTGGACGAATATAATTATGTTTTTTCTCTTTCAGACCAGCCATGGGAGTAAGGAGTAGGCGGGAAAAATCACAGTCACCCGACATTACCATTTAGTGATTACTAAGAAATGACTAATAACATACATATTATAAAAACGGGGGAATGTTGGGTTTATTCTGTTTTACTATTATAATAGTTATATTAATTCATTTCTTTATTAAATCAATCTCTTTCTTTTCTTTGTATTAATTCATTACTTTGTTAAATCATTCTCTTTCTGTTTTTCAAAAGTCTTGAGGTCACACCAAGTCATCTTTAACCTAGACAGCCTGTTCCAGGATGGTTATACAAACAATCCACCCAATCTGGGTCCTTGAGATTTGGTGGGCCCTTGGTGACGAGGACAGGGCTATTCGGACAATAACAAGAATATTGTTATCGTTATGTAACCGTACACTTCGGGTTTTTCTGTATGTAACGATTATATGATTATGATTATATTATATGATTCTTAGGTCAAGGAGGTTGTATAATTACTCTAATCTAAATGTTGTTAGGTCTAGTCCCTGTTTTTGTTATTAGTAAAATACTTTGATTGTTATTGTAGTCCCAGATGTTGTTTTTACTCATACGTGATGGAATGATCAACAACTCTGTAACTTGTGACCATAAGAATGGGACGAAAACGTCTATTCGAGGAGACGTTCGGAAGTTGTAAGGTGACACTTGCTGTAATGCTCCCCTCCGGAGGCTATCTGTTGTATCCATTTCTATTTAATTAAATGTCAATAATTGAATAAGATGTCTTCCTGCAGTTATTGATAATTACGGACGAAGGTAATTATTAATGAACCTGACAGTCCTTTTTTCTGTTAATGTTTCATATATATTGTTAACGGATGCAGTTTTTATATGTATCGTATCTTGTGCTGACCTGGCTCAACTGTCAAATTTTTAAAGTCAATGTGGCCCCCGGGCCCAAAAGTTTGCCCACCCCTGTCCCAGAACAAGGGATCCCCAGAATAATCTGGAGTGAGAATGGAGCTCATTTTGTAAACAGCATAGTGCAACACATGGCAAAACACCTAAGAATAAGTCTAAAGAACCAGCTCATACCATCCGCAGAGCGTGGGGCTGGTAGAGCGAACAAATGGTATGACAAAACCCAAGGCTTAAGAAAACCATGGAAGAGAAAAAGAAGCCATGACTGCCTAACACTGGTCAAAACATATATAAAGCTAGTGCCAACTACCTCGGGATTAACACCTTTTGAGATAGTTCATGGAAGACCATTGAAACCTCCTCTATGAGAAGGTGGACCATAACAAGAGACTAAGGGCGAGGCAGATCTACTCACAGAATGGATGGTAAAATGTTTGGAGAAACTTGTCCAAAGAACATGTAAGCTGCCGTGATCCCCTTTTGTCTACCTTGCAGTAAGTGTTGAAGCCAGGTGACTGGATCACAAAAAGGAAGTCCTGGTTCTCTCCACGATGGGAAGACCCATTTGTGGCCCAACTCTCCGACCTCCACAGCAGCAAAGATCGCTGAAAAGTCGAAGGGGATTCACCAATCCCAGGTAGAGGTAGTTCGAGACAAAGGTGACTCTGAGTAGACTGGAAGTCGGATGGTGTCAAAAACTATTGGCCGTGAAAAAGTAATCTAACCTCTACTCACCTGCCACGAGCACCCCTCACTTAACCTTGAGCTCCCATAGACTTTGCACCTCTACACAGAAGCCGCAGTGAAACCCTAACCCCAACCCACCCACATTACAGTGACTCCACTGTCAGTGACAGCCTGGGCGTGTCTGAACACCCCGGCCACAGAGACTCGAGTTGGAGAACAAGATGGTGACATACTCCTATCACAGAGGAGAGTGAAGTGGTAAGAAAAGAGCAATCCGGAGAACTTATGAAGAAGATGTGTGGTATAATTTCATGGTACTCCAAAAAAATGATTGTTGTGAATGAAAGTTGTTGTGTGTAGCCGTATACCCATTTCCACAGGTATCCTGAATTCACTGGGTCTAGGCGTCACACTTTAATCTGCAGTGATGCAGATGGTCTAAGATGCATTCCTTTGAAGGGGAGTGAACATGACAGTAAGAGATATGAGATCAAAATCATTGCAAAAGCAGTGCAATTCCAACCACCTGATTCAATCTGGGGTGGTGATGTTCTTGGTGACCATGAATTGAAAATCATACTGTCACTACTTTCCCAACTTGGATTGGATAAAGTTATGCTCCGTGTAAAGACATTGAACTGTTACATGAGTGTTCATTAACCAAACAGTCAAGGCCCTACAGGGTAGAGCAGATGATTTAAAATCCCTAAGGGAAATGGAGTTGCAGGACCAGATGGTCCTGGATCTGATAACAGCCAAGGCTGGAGGTGTGTGTGTGCCATGATGGGAGAACACTGCTGCACCGTCATTCTAGATGAAACCAGTACATTACTCCTGCCGTAGCTGAAATGAAGGCCCCAGTCAACACCATGGCCCAGGATCATTCACCCATAGGTGCATCACTGTTGGTGTGGTTTACATTGAATTGCAACCCCATTCTTGAGATGATGCTACTATTTAGATTTTTTTGTATGAAAGCTTTGATTCAAAACACAATCCAGCACACACTAGTAACTTACGGTGACATACAGTATCACCTCATGGCAAAACATACTGGAGATTCTCGCACTCTTTCAAAGTGTGACGAGTTCTCTGTGTAAATCTTGTCTCCATTTAAAAATTGGGTTTGCTCATTAAAAAGGGACGTAGAGGATTTTTTACCAATGAATAGATCATTACTCGCCTCTGCCTTAACAAGTGATTTTGTGATTTTCCACACCCTGTTGAGTAACTGTTAATGATGTTTGTATTCAAGAACCTGGAGGGGAGGGATACAAATTGATGTTTAATGAAAATTCTTTCAAAATTACTTCAGGGGGGAAATGTGAAATATGAATTGTATTTTTATATTTAATCTTGCACCCCTCTGCACTCATGAATTTTAAGTTACTAGAATAGAATTTTATTTACACCTATTGGTTAAAACATGCACCACACATTGTGTTGTGACCACCTTTCCCTGTTCATGTATTCTCGCCTAAAGTTTGTCTCCCTCTACCTCTTTGAGATGAGACGTCGTATTTGCGAGGAGGCTTCCAGATGGACGTGGGCTCTGTCCATCCCTTCCCCCTTTTTCGGAAGGGTGGGGGCGAACAAGGAACAAAGAAACTGTTATGAACGGGGTGCAGACCCCCAAGCAGGCGAGGGTAAGAGCTTAGTTCTTTTCCAAATCTTTATTTGCCTCGTCCATGTAGCTGGCAGGCACACGTGGGGACAGCGGTGGTGGGTAGTTGGCTGTGCATGAAGGCCGTCTTTCCCATAGCGTCGGTGTGGAGGTTACCGGGTAGGAGGCGTGGTCATTGTCTGTTGATCTGTGGTCCGTTGTCCTTGTTCCGTTGATCCTTGTTCCGTTATCCTGTGTCCGTTGCCCTTGTTCCGTTGATCCTTGTTCCGTTATCCTGTGTCCGTTGCCCTTGTTCCGTTGATCCTTGTTCCGTTATCCTGTGTCCGTTGCCCTTGTTCCGTTGATACTTGTTCCGTAATCCATGTTCTTGTTCTTGGCCATGGGGCTTAGCGTAGTCGAAATCCCGAGAGCAAAAAGAGATGGTTGATCATCAAAGCAAGCAATGTGAAAATGCGAGAGGGTACCTAACAGTGAACTGATAAAACGATCCAGCAGCGTGGTCAGGTTCCTGGTGGCCTTAAATACTCCTTGGCTGATGGCTCACACCTGGCATCACTCCACTCATTAGGGGCTGGACCTGTGATAGGGTGACAGGCACAACCAGCCACCAGTCTGGTCTGAGGCCTGACAGAAACAAGCAGGCAGCAGCCATTTTGAGAAGCGTTCAGAGGAGTCCCAGATAACCTTCATCGGCCGGGAGTCAAAAACTACTACGTGCTAGATGCTTCCTTCTGTATGAAGATTATTGTTGAGGATCCAGCCTTACATTTTGGTGCCGAAACCCAGGATTCTTCTCTGGTTTCCGGCCACGGCAGATCGACGGATCCAGCCTTTACATACAGCATGAATAATGTTATACAATCCAATCCAATAGAAGGTTTAGTTCTCTAAACAGATGAAGGTCATGTACAGTTTTCCCACGCTACTTCGCAGTTCAGCTACTGCAGACTCAGAGCTTTGCAGATTTTTTTTGGGAAAAAATTACAATAACAGGGTTCCCTCGCTACTTCGCGCTTCAGCTACCGCGGACTCAGAGCTTCGCAGATTTTTTTCAGGAAAAAATAAAATAAAAAATTTAAAGATATTAAATAAAAATTATAAATTACATCATTTTACCACGGAAGCCCAAGCTTCTCCCAATGTCAGTCCACGCTTATCTCGTGCTAGCATACAGCACACTTTTCGCCAAGCTAAAGCTAAGCGTAAAAGTTTTGTGAAGCCCTTCGTGATGCCTCCCAAACGCTCTCTATCCCTTAGTGCATCTATTGAGCCGAAGAAAAAGCGAAAGATGTTGACAATTACCGAAAAAGTGAGTTTTTTGGACAGGTTGAGATCAGGAAATAGCTACGCAAGCTAGCGCAACAATGTGGCCTTAATAAATCCACGGTGTGGTACATAAAGAAGGAGGAGAAGAACATCCGCAAAACTGCTGCAACATCTTTCACGGAAGTTTCCAAAAGGGTTGTGAACACCCAGAATAAGCCCATGATGTGAATGGAAAATGCACTGGTTATTTGGATCCATGATTGTAGGGCGAAGAAAATCAGCCTGGACGGAAACCTAATCCGAAGTAAGGCTAAATTTTTGTTTGATGCTATGGTGCCTGAGGGTGGTGACGACGACGACAAAGTTCAAGACGAGGAAGAAGCCGACGGCGACGACGACGACGAAGGTGATCCTCTGCCCGGTGCCTCAAGCCAGACTAACCCACGACCACGTACGGCTTTCGCTGCCAGCAAGGGCTGGCTTGAGAGGTTTAAGCGGCGAGCCGGACTAAAGAATGTGTCGTTGCATGGAGATGCAGCCTCTGCAGACGGAGCAGCAGCGAGGCTTTATGTTGACGATGTGTTTCCGGGAATGATAGAAGAAAACGGCTATGTCCCGGAGCAAGTCTTCAACATGGATGAAACAGGACTCTACTGGAAGTGGATGCCGTCCCGAACATTTCTTTTCAAGGAGGAACTTCAGAAGACAGGTTTAAAAGCCCACAAGGATCGAGTGACTCTGCTGTTATGTGGCAATCCAGCAGGATTCATGCTGAAGCCCGGCCTGATCCACAGGTCACTGATTCCTCGCGCATTGAAGAACGAGAACAGAGCCTTACTGCCAGTCTCCTCGATGTCCAACAAAAAGGCATGGATCACCAAGGCCCTCACACTTGATTGGTTCTTTAACTCTTTCATACCACAGGTAAAGATTTACCTGGCTGAAAAGGGACTGCCCTTCAAAGTGGTTCTCCTCATGGACTGTGCAAGATGTCATGCAGCTAATTTGCACCATGAAGGGGTGCAGGTGGAGTTCCTTCCCCCCAACACCAGTTCCCTTATACAGCCCAGGGGGTTATCAGGGCCTTCAAAGCCCTTCTACACCAGGTCGACAATGGAGGGTCTCATCTCCTCCATTGAAGAGCCCGACGAGACCTTCAGCATGAAATCTTATTGGAAGGACTACAACATAGCCACGTGTCTGACTAACATTCAGAATGCCCTAAAGGACATAAAAGAACAGACACTCATCTCCAGCTGGAGGAAATTGTGGCCAAAGAAAATCACTCAAGACTATGAGGGTTTCACGCCTAACAAAATCCACCATTCTGCTGTTGATAAGGCTGTCTGCTGGCTTGGTTGGTGCAGACTGAAGGCTTCTCGGATATGACGGCTGATGAGATTACAAATCTCATCGACTGACACTCAGACCCACTGACAGAGGAGGACCTACAGGATGTAGGCCTGCTGTTTGCAGGCGCAACTTCACCAACCAAAAAAAAAACAATGTTCACAACTCCCCATAAAGATGTTTCTTACGCGCAAGAAGAACTGCGGAAGATCCATCCGGAATGCTATGATGTTTTTGAATTTCTGAGTTTTCTGAATAAAAGTTTACATTTATTACATTTGCAGTTTTTTACTGTTTTTTTTACTGTATATATACTGTATTTGATTTGTTTGTATGCACCAACATAACACCTGCATTCTGATGTGGGATAAAACACCTGAATGAACAGCATATTAGCCTGGTGGTTGTTTTGTGCACGTGTTTCATGTTTCTTTAAGCATTTTTGAAGGGGCACCCCTACTTCGCGGAAAAACACTTATTGCGGGTGGTCCCGGTCCCCATTAACCGCGATAACCGAGGAAACACTGTATTACATTGAAACAACATATGTTACAGTTTTTTTTGTTATAACATGAATTTCACTCTCTCTACCTGTATTCTATATGGTGTACTGTATACAGGGGGGGGGGGGGGTAATTTAAAAAAATATTAAAAGAAAAAAATTAAACAAAAAAATTGAATTAAATTCAAATTAAGCATTTTTGAAGGGGAATCCCTATTTCGCGGAAATTCACTGATCGTGGTCCCGGCCCTCATTAACCGCGATAACCGAGGGAACACTGTAGTACCAAAGGATCAACTCCATATTCCAACTTTCCAAGAGGATTGACCTTCCTGATGTTTGGTGTAACTAAGGAGCAAAGCGTTCTTCATAATAAGTAAATATATAATAATGTAAGACTAAATAACCCTAACATTAGGTAAAAAATATAAAAAATATATATAATTATGTTTAGTGTAAGGTTAGATTTAGCTTAAATGTGAGAGTCTGTATCATAATCCAAGTTAATTTAAATTTGTTTATGTTATGTTACGAGTCTCTCTCGCTCTCTCTCTTTCTGTCTCTCTGTCCCTCTCCCTCTCAACTCTGCGAAATCCATCTAATTTTAACATTGGTGTGCAGTCAGGGCCTGCAGATTGTCTCTTCTCTTTATTTGTGCATGCATCTGGGAATGTCTTTAGGTGAACCTATCATATTGGTCCGTCTTGCCTGGATGTCAAGTCAATATACCGAAGGAATCCAGGCACTTATGGGAAGGACCGTGGCCACAGAATTTAAGATCCTTTTGCCGGGCTGGGTCTCGACTAAGAACCTGGATTGAAGTTGACAACTTAACCAAAAAGAGTTGAAGACATCTCTGGTGAGACCATATTAATGTGTCCATTCATGAGGGGTTCTGAATGTCAGGGAATAATTAATATCCATTTGTGAGGGGGGGTCCAAATGGAGGAGATCGCGTTTGGGGATGGTGATGTTGAAACCCTGTACATTTTCCCCCCCAAGATGGCGCCGTCACGCGGCGGCCATTGGCAGTAGCTTCCTTATTTGGTTTTCGTGTTTTACAGCCCTTCTATCCTTTTTTTCAATTACATTTTACTATTTCTAAATACATTCAATTTTACTTTACTTTACTTTGTACTTTATACTTTTCACTTTAATATTTTTACAACTTTCTTTGTTCTGTTAGCCTGGCTTCTTTCTGCTACTTAAGCCATGCTTACACTGTCATACACATAGGACTAGCTGTTGCAATATGCAGTAGAAGGAGCAACACCTCAATGGCACTGGAAATTCGGAGCTAGACAAAAGTGCCGGGAGAAGAAGTAACGCTTCAGACCAACCATTCCATCATGGGATAAGATGGAAGAGCTGTCGGCAGAAGTGGAGTGGAGGGGTTCTACTCTGCTACTCTTGTCTTCAGCTCCAGACTACTGAGAAACTGTGCGGATTAGCTTGGAAGAGTGACTGGATATTCTCTACCTCGGTCCTAGTCTGCAGAAGTTCCCCATCTTGTGGAAGACGTCCTTTGTGTGGTTCCAGTTTCATCCAACTTTTTCTTGAGTCAGTATCCGTTTTTGCTACCGCAACCAAGATGGCGCCGTTCAAGTGGCGACCGGTAGCGGTGACTCCGCCCACTCTTGCTTCTTTTGTGTTTTTGCTGCTACTGTGCTGTCTAACTTATAACTATGCCTTTTCTGAATCTGCATTCTCACCTTCTTGCTACTGTCACAATAAAATTTCCCGAATACAGGATGAATAAAGTTATCCAATCCAACACTAGTCACTAACAGGTGAAGAGACAGAGTATTAGTCTATAAAACTTAAGGGTGTCGGTGTCCTGTCCCCAAGCCGGTTGGTACTTAAACTCCGAGTGTATGATTGTGTTGTTTGTGTGGCGATGACCTAGGACAGAACGGTGCTCGGACGTTTGGTCCCCGGAATTTTGGTAGCCGGTCTTTTGGTCGTCGGTCTTTTGGTCGCCGGTCTTTTGGTCGCCGGTCATTTGGTCGCCGGTCTTTTGGTTGCTGGTGTTTTGGTCGCCGGTCTTTTGGTCGCCGGTCTTTTGGTCGCTGGTGTTTTGGTCGCCGGTCTTTTGGTCGCCGATCAAATGGTGACAGAGAGTTTACTGTTGAAACCAGCTCTCAAAATTATATTCATGAGAGAGTTTAATATTTAAGAGAGAGGGTTTAATATCTAAGTACTGTTTAATATCTAAGTACTGTTTAATATCTAAGTATTGTTTAATATCTAAGAGAGAGGGTTTTATATCTAAGTACTGTTTAATATGAAACCTGGAAGTCCTCAACCATTATTCCTCTTCCTAAACCTGGTAAACCTGCAAATGAATCCTCATCATACCGTCCCGTCTCTCTTCTATGTCCCAGCATAAAGATCCTAGAACGAGTTATTCTACCAACCCTCACAGAACATCTACCAGTCCCTGACATCCAGCATGGCTTCAGGTCAAACCACTCCACTGTCACAGCCCTGCACGAGTTCACAGAATCAGTAGCAGGCGGCTTTAATGAGAATAAACCGGCAAACCGTACCCTGCTAGTCCAAATCGACCTTAGCAAGGCATTTTATATGGTCTCTCATGAAAAGCTACTCAAAGACCTGAATTTGACCACCCCACCGAGCTGTATAAAGAGATGGCTCAACTGCTACCTGTCAGGAAGACAATCGAGAGCAAATTTCAGGAATGCTACATCCAGCTCGCGCAATGTCAGGACAGGGGTGCCGCAAGGAGTGGTTACCTCACCAATACTATTCAACTTCTACCTCTCTAACCTTCCTGCAATACCTGAAGATGTCTTTCTAATACAATATGCGGACGATATTTCTGTCAGGAGTGGCTGGATTGCCTTTCCTGGCATGACGTCACGATAACTATCAGCTGTCACTAATTACGTGATTAGATTATTTTTGGTATTTAAGCATTATGATTTTCTGTGGACGCCGTCGGATCGTTCTGGTTTAGTTCTGGTTTCGTTTCCTGTTAATCCTCGTAGTAATTGCTGTTTCCATTGACGCCACGCCGCATGTTCTTTTCGTTTGTAATGAGTGGTCAAGCCAAGTTGTTTAAGTTATGTTACCCCGTTTATTAAATCAACCTACAAGAGCTACAGATCTGCCTCACCTTTCCATTTACTTCGGCGACTCTGCATCTGGGTTCAACTTACCCTACGATCGCGTCGCACTACGCGGCTCGATCGTAACAGCACGATCCGACCAGAATGGACCCAGCGGAGCGCCACCCACGCTCGCGGCGACGCACTCGGCGACGCCGACCATCTACCTCTAAGACACCCGACTGCTTGGAGTGTATAAGAAACCCCTCAGAATCGTTTAGGAGTTTTATAATGAACACACCGTGGTGCGGGGCTCTCAGGCACATCATTGCTAGAGATGAGCCACAGCTGGTAGGAGAGTTAGAGCCGCAGCGTACTCATACGCCCCACCACTGCTATGCACGTCGCCCTGGGAAGCCTTTACCGTTTCATCATGATGCTCAGGTGCGTACAACCACCAGAGAGCGCCCAAGTTATCTTATGCCTATGCCCAGAGGAATTGATTCACCATGGAGGGAGCCTGAAGATTCTGGTGAGGAGGACATCGTTGAGGAAATTGATTTTTTCGCTGGCGTTTCGGAATCCGATGATGAATTCTTTGACCAATTCGGACCCCGAGACCTTCCACTGGAGGAGGATTATCCCGATTGTTCCCCCGATAATTCCTATTACAAATACCCCGACCAGCAATTACAGAGGGGGCTAACCACCAATTATGGGGCACGACGTGATGGCGGGGGTGCTGTGCAATCCTCCCAGAGGAGGCGCCGAGCGTCACGCCGTAGAGCGAAGCGAAAGCAATGCCTGGACACACTAACCACTGTCCAAGTTACGCGCCCGACCACGTCCATCCAAGCTCCTTTTCCGACTACGTCCCTCCAAGCTCCTTTTCCGACCACGTCCCTCCAAGCTCCTTTTCCGACCACCACCACGCTTTTCCAAGTGCCCGAAGTTACTCGGCCGACCACGCCTTTCCAAGTGCCCGAAGTTACTCGGCCGACCACGCTGTACCAGCAGCTCCTAAGGACTATGCAGCCCTCCCCGTTCCAAGTGGCCGAAGTCACTCGGCCGACCACGCCTGTCCAAGTGGCCGAAGTCACTCGGCCGACCACGCCTGTCAAAGTGGCCGAAGTCACTCGGCCGACCACGCCTGTCCAAGTGGCCGAAGTCACTCGGCCGACGACGCCTGTCCAAGTGGCCGAAGTTACTCGGCCGACCACGCCTGTCCAAGTGGCCGAAGTTACTCGGCCCAGCGCGCCGTTTCAAGTGCCCCAAGCTCCTGTGCCAAGGCCACGCAAATTACTCCCGTTGCCTTTGGGGTCGCCGGTCGCACCCGTACCGAAGCCACGGATCAGGTTTCTGGTGACGGGCGGCCATTCAGGCAACGCTCTCCCAAGCACCGCTCTCCCAAGCACCGCTCTCCCAAGCACCGCTCTCCCAAGCACCGCTCTCCCAAGCACCGCTCTCCCAAGCACCGCTCTCCCAAGCACCGCTCTCCCAAGCACCGCTCTCCCAAGCACCGCTCTCCCAAGCACCGCTCTCCCAAGCACCGCTCTCCCAAGCACCGCTCTCCCAAGCACCGCTCTCCCAAGCACCGCTCTCCCAAGCACCGCTCTCCCAAGCACCGCTCTCCCAAGCACCGCTCTCCCAAGCACCGCTCTCCCAAGCACCGCTCTCCCAAGCACCGCTCTCCCAAGCACCGCTCTCCCAAGCACCGCTCTCCCAAGCACCGCTCTCCCAAGCGCCTGCCCGTCCAGCGCCTGCCCGCCCAGAAGTGGCGACGATGCTCCGGCGCTCGAGGAAGACGGGGCCGGCGACGTCGAGAGTGGTATTTCGCCGGAGTCCCTGGAAGATGGGACTGGCGACGTCGAGAGAGGCAATTCGCCGGAGTCCCTGGAAGAAGGGGCTGGCGATGTCGAGAGTGCCAATTCGCCGGTGCCCCTGGAGGAAGAAGCCGGTGACGTCGAGAGTGGCAATTCGCCGGAGTCCCTGGATGAAGGGGCTGGCGACGTCGTGAGTGCCAATTTGCCGTTGCCCCTGGAGGATGGGGCCGGTGACGTCAAGAGTGGTAATTCGCTGGTGCCCCTTGAGGAGGAAGTCGGTGACGTTGAGAGTGGCAATGCGCCAGAGTCCCTGGAAGAAGGGGCGGGCGACGTCGAGAGTGGCAATTCGCCGGAGTCCCTGGATGAAGGGGCTGGCGACGTCGAGAGTGCCAATTTGCCGTTGCCCCTGGAGGATGGGGCCGGTGACGTCAAGAGTGGTAATTCGCTGGTGCCCCTTAAGGAGGAGGAAGCCGGTGACGTCGAGAGTGACAATGCGCCAGAGTCCCTGGAAGAAGGGGCGGGCGACGTTGAGAGTGCCAATTTGCCGTTGCCCCTAGAGGATGGGGCCGGTAACGTCAAGAGTGGTAATTCGCCGGAGTCCCTGGAAGAAGGGGCTGGCGACGTCAAGAATGGTAATTCGCCGGAGTCCCTGGAGGAAGGGACTGGCGACGTCAAGAGTGGTAATTCGGCGGAGTCCCTGGATGAAGGGGCTGGCGACGTCAAAAGTGGTAATTCGCCGGAGTCCCTGGAAGAAGGGGCTGGCGACGTCAAGAGTGGTAATTCGCCGGAGTCCCTGGAGGAAGGGCCTGGCGACGTCAAGAGTGGTAATTCGCCGGAGTCCCTGGAGGAAGGGACTGGCGACGTCAAGAGTGGTAATTCGCCGGAGTCCCTGGATGAAGGGGCTGGCGACGTCAAGAGTGGTAATTCGCCGGAGTCCCTGGAAGAAGGGGCTGGCGACGTCAAGAGTGGTAATTCGCCGGAGTCCCTGGAAGAAGGGACTGGCGACGTCAAGAGTGGTAATTCGCCGGAGTCCCTGGATGAAGAAGCCGGCGACGTCGAGAGTGGCAATTCGCCGGTGCCCCTGGAGGACGGGGCCGGCGACGTCCAGAGAAGCAATGATCCGGGTTCCTGGGAGAAGAGGGTTGTCCACCCCCCGAGCAAACAGGGTAAGGTGCCCGACCGTACTAAACTTCTAATATTTCCTGAAGGCAGGCAGTTTGGCAAAGACTTAAGGGACCAGCTGGGATGCCTGCCGGATCGACCACAGCCTCGTCTCGTTTCTGGCCGGCGCGGACGCCCGCCGGATCGACCTCAGCCTCGTCTCGTATCCGGCTTGCGCGGACGCCCGCCGGATCGACCACAGCCTCGTCACGTTTCTGGCCGGCGCGGACGCCCGCCGGATCGACCTCAGCCTCGTCTCGTTTCTGGCCGACGCGGACGCCCGCCGGACCGACCACTGCCTCGTCTCGTTACTGGCCGGCGCGGACGCCCGCCGGATCGACCACAGCCTCGTCTCGTTTCTGGCCGGCGCGGACGCCCGCCGGATCGACCTCAGCCTCGTCTCGTTTCTGGCCGACGCGGACACCCGCCGGATCGACCACTGTCTCGTCTCGTTTCTGGCCGGCGCGGACGCCCGCCGGACCGACCACAGCCTCGTCTCGTTTCTGGCCGGCGCGGACGCCCGCCGGATCGACCACAGCCTCGTCTCGTTTCTGGCCGGCGCGGACGCCCGCCGGATCGACGTCAGCCTCGTCTCGTTTCTGGCCGGCGCGGACGCCCGCCAGACCTGCCACTGACTCGTCTCGTTTCTGGCCGGCGCGGACGCCCACCGGATCGACCACAGCCTCGTCTTGTTTCTGGCCGACACGGACGCCCGCCAAACTTGCCTCTGCCCCGTCTTGTTTCTGACCGGCACGGACGCCCGCCAGACCTGCCACTGACTTGTCTCGTTTCTGGCTGGCGCGGACGCCCGCCGGAGCGACCTCTCCGTCTGTTCTTGGGTTGGTGTGGAAGACCACCGGACAATTCTAGATCTAACACCCACCCTCCCTGCTTGTTCCCGTTTCTCATGTTGTAATTGACCTTGGGACGTCTAGAATCCGTCCCTTAGAGGGGATGTACTGTCAGGAGTGGCTGGATTGCCTTTCCTGGCATGACGTCACGATAACTATCAGCTGTCACTAATTACGTGATTAGATTATTTTTGGTATTTAAGCATTATGATTTTCTGTGGACGCCGTCGGATCGTTCTGGTTTAGTTCTGGTTTCGTTTCCTGTTAATCCTCGTAGTAATTGCTGTTTCCATTGACGCCACGCCGCATGTTCTTTTCGTTTGTAATGAGTGGTCAAGCCAAGTTGTTTAAGTTATGTTACCCCGTTTATTAAATCAACCTACAAGAGCTACAGATCTGCCTCACCTTTCCATTTACTTCGGCGACTCTGCATCTGGGTTCAACTTACCCTACGATCGCGTCGCACTACGCGGCTCGATCGTAACAATTTCAATCTTTGTTAAAGATACGAACGTCGAATCTCTCTCTGCCAAAGCCAACAACTTCTTGGAGAAGCTGGCAGATTTTTTAGAAGAACGACAGCTGGTTGTGTCCCCGGAGAAATCCACAGTGACCTGGTTTACCCCAGCCACTGCTGAAGCTAACCTCCATCCCAAGATCACCATCAAAGGGGTACCAGTAAAACTGGAAAAAACGCCCAAACTACTTGGCGTCACATTTGATACTATGTTTTGCTTTGGCCCGCACATCAAGCAGACAGTTGCAAAAGCAAAGAAAAAGCTGAACCTACTTACATCACTAGCAGGCTCCAGCTGGGGTTGTGAAAAAAAGAAACACTACTCCTAACATACAAATCTATCGTCCGCTCTGTCCTTGAATATGCGAGCCCAGTATGGTCGCCAATAATTAAAGACACACACTGGAACCGGCTTCAATCAATTCAAAACCAAGCACTCAGGATAGCATCTGGATGTCTCTCTATGTCAGCCATAGACCACCTGCATGCTGAGTGTGCGGTTATGCCTCTGAAGGAGCACTGTGAAATGATCGGAAAGCAATACCTGGCGGCATGCCATCTTGAAGGCCATCCAGGTGGCAGACTTCTTCAAGCAAACCAGAAACCAAGAAAGATGAAAAAGACCATCATCACACAGCATGGCAAGGAAATAGAAAAAGAATACGACAAGCCAAATCCGAACAAAGAAGACTACAAACAATGCGTCAAATCCATTCACACCAAAGAAGTTCAAAACATCCTCAACAAGGCAAAACCCAACAAAGTCCTCAATGCCCTACCACCTCTAATAAACCAAGAAGAAAAACTGCTGAGCAGGAAGGTGAGATCCGAGCTTGCCAGGCTCAGATCAGGCTACAGCAGGAAACTAAACAGCTACCTGTCCAGGATCGATCCAGGAATACAAGATGCCTGCACAAAATTCAACTTTTCCCCCCACAATACTGAGCATCTTTTTTCGTGTTCAAATGACCCCACAAATCTAACTATCCAAGACCTCTGGACAAGACCAAAGTTGGTCGCAGAATTTTTAAAACTAGACGACTAAAAGAGAACATTTTTAACCTGTTTTTTATCACTCCGACATACAATACAATACAGAACAAAAAGAAGCTTGGCCCCCAGAATTTAGTACCAGAGAGCCTAATCAATCAATCAATCAACCTGGATTCAAACCAAGGAGCTGTGAGGCCGATGCGCTAACCACTTGCCCACCGGGCCATCCCTATTTAGAGTCTAGATTTTTAATCATCTGCTTACTTTTATTCTAAAGGCTTTGAAAAGGGAGGATCATTGTGTTTTTTCACAGATATTCATGGGTCTTGATAAGAAACACGTTGCTTTAGCTGATTGTGGATCTGAGTGATTTCAATGGTTTATTTTTTCTATTATTGATGTTGCGCTTTAAAGCCTAATCAGGTGTGAATATCCTATCCTGGAAAAATTTGGTGGTTTCTTTATTGAATTATTTTACTATTTTTATTCTTGTTTTTACTTATTAGTTGCCTTTTTGTGTGAAAGCTATGATTAAGAGATTTATTTTTAGTATCAATAACTCGAATGTTTTTGCTACTGAATCATTTGTTGTGTGTGATTTTCTCATTCAGTGTTCTCATACCAACTCTCCTTCACATGATCGTTTTGATGCTGTTCTTATGAAAGATTATGAAATAATGCCGGTGACCTATTGTTAATTTGCTTTGAATAAAGACATGTATTGCTGATGGACCTAGACTGAGTTTGCTGACCGGTGGAGGAAGAGGAGGAAGAATTACGAAAAGAAGAACTTCAAGTTGCGGACCATTTGATCAAAGAGGATTTTGTTTTTTTGTTACCAAGATGAAGTAGTGTGTAAAGTATGTTTTTTTTTCTTTCGTGTATGTGTCAAAATGAATAGTTTTGTTTCACAGTTTCTTCTGTGCAAACATGGGGTATGTTTTGAATTATTTGCTCTAAAAATGTACATAAAGGTTTGTGTAACAAAGTGATAACCACTAATTAGATCATTTTGTTTGGGCAGTCTTCACAACAATGTGTGAAAAACAGCTGGTAGCTCTGGGTGTTTGGTGTACAATTTACAAAACGTGTGTACAAACAATTACGGTGTACAAACAGTTTAGCTGTGTTCTGGCTGTTGTGAACTTTTTACAAATTTGATCATTCCTGGCCTGTCTAGACATCCTGTTCCTTTAGTTGAAAGAAAGGTTTTATATTCTGAGAATCTTTTACCTCAATAAATTAATGCCCATTTTGGGCAGAGGCAATGAAGTCTCTAAGAAATGGAGTCAGAATGGGAGTCTGGCCTTTTCTCAAACCAATAAAAAGAACTGGTCATGTAAGCTTCAATAATGTATTGCCTACATTTTTGTATACACTTGTCTCACCAGATCTTGCAGAACACAAAAATAACTTGACGTTGGTGACAATATACTTTGAATATATAGGAAGTTGTAGCTATTCAATCAAATTATCTCACAACTATATTTGACAGCCAGTGTTGGTACTAGTATCGGCGTTTGTTTCCTTTTCGACCTTGTACTTACAATGCCACATGCTCTTTTTTTTTTTTTTTTTTTTTTGTTCCTAGGGTTTTTATTTGATAAAAACACGGAAAACATACAAATGGGATCCCAGGTCAGTTCTCAGTACATCGTTTATTTGCAAGAGAAAAGAGTAGCGTGAGTAGATTGTGTTTCAAGATAAGCGATGGGTGTGTAACAAATTCAACACCTGAATTATAAAGAAATGAACATATGATTACTATGAATAATATCAATTGGGCGAGAAAGCATTTTTTTTAAATGTTTCAGTGAAAGAAAACGACTGGAGCTGATAGAGTAAGAGAATGTTTGTTCTTTGTGCTATGTCGTCACTCGCGATAATATAAGCATTTTAAACGGGCACTTGCACTCTCAAATACGACTGGCGCACTTTTCAGAAGGCATTATATACGCGAGCATTTGTACTGTTCGGCCAAGGTCCACTAGGAGTCAGCTCCCAACACTAGCCATTCAAATGAGTGATGCCTGCTCTTGTCGAAGAAGTGTTCCAAACTCTTCGAAGAACCCGGAAGTAATACCGTGTAACCGGCACCCATCGGGCTATGGGGTGGCTCAGGACATGTTTAGACTCGAAACTCTCTTTGCACATGGTTCTGCCCCTTAAACGTATCTAGCGGTTTATATTGGATATCTATGAACTCACCGCTCTCCCCTTTTTTGAAAAGATTTTTGACGATCTACCAGCGCTTTGGATCGTCCATTTATAGTACATTGTGCAGTTAGTGTTTAACATACATTTGAGGAAGTCGAAATATGGAATCTCTTCGAGTACTTGAGCTTTATAGTGGAGTAGGTGGGATGCATTATGCCTTAAAAAGTAAGTAAGTATCTGTTGTTGTTTTTTTATCGTTGTCAAAGTCAAAAGCCTGTATTGTCATCATGCACAGCTGCGGAGTGGTACCCCGACCTTCGATCAGCTCTACCTACGACATGCTCGAGGTACGATGAAAAATTCGAACGAATAATTCGCCCTAGATACGATCAAAATTTCGAGATGCGATCAGGAGCACTGAATGGTTTCTTTCACATACACGTGGACCAGAAAACGCACAACGCGCATGCGCGGGCCAAAAGGGTGCTTTTTGGGTAATGAAGTATACTCATGCACACGACACCGATAGCCAGTGGTATCGACCTGTCTCAGAATAAAACTTCATTAAGACCAATACGTAGGTAGGCAGCTGTCACATTTTCTGCTTTTCCATCCTTAGCCTGTTAGCTCCCGCGATCGCTTATTCAAGACTACTTCTCGTTGGCAAGTGGTCGTGCGTTATCCTATTGTGAGGACATTTGTGCATCATTTTTGAAATATTTTAAAGGGAATGCAACAGTAAACAGCCCATCGATAGCGAACGTGAGGGTGGAGGCGTGGCAAACAGCTAACCCGGCCAGAACGAAGTTAAAAAAATAGAATTCAGTTTTGTGGAAAGTTATTAAACGTATATTTGAGTGTCTGTATATATTAATCCAAGTTAATTTAAATTTGCATGTTCCGGTACAAATGTCTTGTGGAAAGTCTTTTTGTAAATGCAAAATATCAAATTATTCAATTGGAAAAAATAATAAGGTTCTCATCAAGATACTTTACAAAAATTACAATTTTCTCCCCAGAAGTTTAAGATGTTTTTGCAGCCATATTTCTTCTAATGTCAAAATATCTATGTCTTTCGATGGTTCGTATTACTCCAATAGTTGTCACTTTCAAACAAGAAATAACACAAAAAAGTGACATTTTGTTATTCAAAATCAAGGCTACTCCCGTCTGGCCAGTCAGAGCACGTTTAACTAAGTCTAAACGGCAGTGGCCTAGGTACGACGGCAGCGCCCCGACCCAGGTGAGATGGCCGTGCCCTGAGCGAGCAGTGACGGGAACGTGTTTATTTCACGTTTTATGCAAATATGTACGTGCATTTTTTGCTTTTCTCTTTATGTTCTCTCTTTTGAAATAAATGACCTTATCAGCCTCATTGCCTTGCGTCATGACATCACGTTGCCATGACGTAATGACGCTACTGCACCTTTGCGTCATGACGTCATCGTGTCCCGGCGTAGTCAACTTGCAGTTTCGTGCGTGTCGTGTTTTTATGCGCTTATAAGCCGTACCCTCGATTCAGTCTTCATGTTTTGTCAGACAAAAGTGGCTAGTAAACACGGTAAGTTTTATTAAGACTGACTAAACCAGCAGCCTTTTGTTTTGAAACAAATCCTATCATTTCTGGGGTTGTTCTAAAGGAAGTAGGTGTGCACAGCACTGGTAAATTTTATCAATATGCCTGCTCGCGTTAAGCGCAAAATCGATGGCACTTTGGATTAAACTTCTATTAACAAACCCATATAAAGGCAGATGTTTATTGGTTCATATTCGACGAAATATCCCATGTTGAAGCCGTTTGCACATTGCACAACATGCATGTACGACTTCAGCGTGACACATGGTAGAATTTCTGACTGTAAAGCACATAGAAAGACCCAAACAATGATAAAATTATTTTCATTATGCTGTACGTTTTCAATAGTTAGCTAAAACAAAATTTCCATTAATGTAGAAACATGATAATAACAGTTCTATTTAAATTGTTCTACGTTATTTTTTTTTTACATTTTATATTGATTTTGTGTAAATCACAATCACTCCAGAAAAACTCTGGAAATGGGACAAGGTACTTCTGAAATGGGGCCGACAGGTTGGCAGCTCTGAAAAGGTGTACAAACAACAAGAGGTAATTTACCATCACTTGTGCTGATTTAGGCTCAACAGGTCAAATGACCTGGTAGCTACTGAAGAAATGAGGTGCCACTAACAGTTACAAACTAATAATTAATGTAGTTTGCAGTTGAAGAACTAAAGGGTCTTAAATAAACAAAAGGTAATCTACCATCACTTGTACTGATTTAGGCTCAATAGGCCAAATCCCCTGGGAGATACTGAAGAATTTAGGTGATAGGTTCATCAATAGGCATTCCCAAATGAACGCACAAAGAAACTAAACTGGCTTTACAGAAAGTAATCCATTATATTTTCTGCACTCAATACTTGAAGTGGCTTGGGGGCTGTAGAACAAAATAGGTGCCTAATAACAGGAATAAATTAATAATTAATAAATGCAAGATGTTGTTGAAAAAAATCTGTGTTCAATAAACATAAGGTAATGAATTATCTTCTGTGAATTTGGTTTTAATATGCCAAAAGACTTGCTGTTGAAGCTGTTGAAAAAAATGGTGTTAATATCAGGAATAAATTAAAACTAATAAATTGAGTGTCTTTTTAAAACTAAAAGGTAACAAAACGTGATCACGTATCTTTGCTGTCATTTTGGTGTCAATACCTCTAAAGACTCGAATTGATTGCTTTTATTGGCATCACACAAGCAGAGCTGTCGACCCCGTTTAGGAGTATCCTTGTCCCATTTCCGGAGTTTAGCCACAGTGAGTGCGATTCTGCAAAATCGGTATGTGCTGAAGTCGCACAAGATAAAGCATTCGTCAAAACTTGTAACTCGGATGATTCATAATGCACTCATGCTACCGAATTCTTCGGGTTTACATTGCAGTTGAGTCAAGATGGCGGAAGCCCTAGCGATGGTCTGGATTTTGACGCATTTAAATTGGAAATTTGGTACTTATCTAAAATGGTTGGTCAATGCGCCCAATTCGTCGGTGCACCTTTTTATGCACTAAATTTTTGTATGAACCTGACCGCTTGACTGACTGGTTTCATTTCTTGCCGCCACACTACTTATTGCGATCAACCCAGTGGGCCTTCACCTAAAACTAACATCCCTGCGTATTCAAAGCAATATGGTAAATCCATTCAAAACATCCCACACAAGTGGCGAGGCTGTTCACTTCCGTGTGCTTGTAGCGCTCACTTTCAGTATTCAATGAAATGACAGATTTTCGAGCTATACAGAGGACATACCTGACATGAAATGACCACAGAATGCAGGTGTGAACGTTTGGAAATTGGACGGAACCCATCAAACACGATATAACAGCGAAGAGAATCAGCATGGCAAAAGGCTTGGCAGGCATGCATGCAGTGAGTTACATGACAATATGTCAATGGATTGTGGATGACTGGGCTCAAGTGTCGGCCAGCACTGCTGGCATCAAGTTCGCGGAATATCCCAGCGACGACAACTCTGACAGTGAGATGGAGCATAGCATGTTGAATGGCCAACTCCCCCACTTGGCAAAACTCTTTATATGAGACACAGAAAATGAGTAGTTTGACAGTTTTGTAGATGTCTAACTGCTTTAACTTCTATATTTAACTTCTAGGCCTTCAGTAATGCTACGTGTCTTTTATAGTGTTTGGGCTATTAGCCAACACTTAAATAAACTTGAACACAGGAACACACACTGATGTACAACAACCAATCGTCTTAAAGCAGACTTGGGCAATCCTGTCCTCAAGAGCCGCAGTGGGTGCAGGTTTTTGTTCCAACCTATCCAGCACAGACAATTTAATTAGTTAAATTCCTGCTCAAACAAAGAAGCACCTGTCTGCAATCCACTAATTTAAGATACCAGATTGGTGGAAAGGTTTCCTATTATGGGTTGGAACGAAAACCTGCACCTACTGCAAGCGGCCCTTTGTGAAATTAATTGCCCAGGTCTGTCTTAAACTGTAGTATCGGGATTCAATTGAATTGTGACCTGTGAATCGTGATAGATAATGCCAGATATGAAAGCAATACACAACCCTAGTACAGACTGAAGACTCTTTACATCAAACACTGGGAAAAATCTCTAGAACACTGGTAGGTATGGTATTTATATTTTAATAATTTAATTAATATCTTTATTTCCCCAGATTCTGGAATATCTGGTCACATTGTTGCAGCCATAGACATAAACACTACTGCCAATGAGGTCTACAGGCATAATTTTCCCGAGACACCTCTCTGGAATAGAACCATTGAGGTAGGTAGTGTTAAAAGAATACTAAGGTCTGATATATGATTATTTATGTTTCATTTTGATTTGGTTTACTTTTATTCATAGGGCATATCACTTGACGAATTCAATAAATTGCACTTTGACATGATTCTGATGAGTCCTCCGTGTCAACCTTTTACCAGGTACGTTTTGTGTAGCATAATTTATATATATATATATATATATATATATATATATATATATGTATGTATGTATGTATGTATGTATGTATGTATGTATGTATGTATGTATGTATGTATGTATGTATGTATGTATGTATGTATGTATGTATGTATGTATGTATGTATGTATGTATGTATGTATGTATGTATGTATGTGTATGTGTATGTGTATGTGTATGTGTATGTGTATGTGTATGTGTATGTGTATGTGTATGTGTATGTGTATGTGTATGTGTATGTGTATGTGTATGTGTATGTGTATGTGTATGTGTATGTGTATGTGTATGTGTATGTGTATGTGTATGTGTATGTGTATGTGTATGTGTATGTGTATGTGTATGTGTATGTGTATGTGTATGTGTATGTGTATGTGTATGTGTATGTGTATGTGTATGTGTATGTGTATGTGTATGTGTATGTGTATGTGTATGTGTATGTGTATGTGTATGTGTATGTGTATGTGTATGTGTATGTGTATGTGTATGTGTATGTGTATGTGTATGTGTATGTGTATGTGTATGTGTATGTGTATGTGTATGTGTATGTGTATGCGTATGTGTATGCGTATGCGTATGCGTATGCGTATGCGTATGCGTATGCGTATGCGTATGCGTATGCGTATGCGTATGCGTATGCGTATGCGTATGCGTATGCGTATGCGTATGCGTATGCGTATGCGTATGCGTATGCGTATGCGTATGCGTATGCGTATGCGTATGCGTATGCGTATGCGTATGCGTATGCGTATGCGTATGCGTATGCGTATGCGTATGCGTATGCGTATGCGTATGCGTATGCGTATGCGTATGCGTATGCGTATGCGTATGCGTATGCGTATGCGTATGCGTATGCGTATGCGTATGCGTATGCGTATGCGTATGCGTATGCGTATGCGTATGCGTATGCGTATGCGTATGCGTATGCGTATGCGTATGCGTATGCGTATGCGTATGCGTATGCGTATGCGTATGCGTATACGTACACGTACACGTACACGTATACTTCCGCAGACCGCTATTACGGTTCGCTATTAATCTATGAATAATATATATATGCCATGACTGGCTGCGTCTAAAAGAATGGTGCATCCTTTGTGTGTGTAAAATACAGAAATAGCACTCGTTATTGAACTGCGGCTAAAAATATGATGTGCCAAATAGTTGTGAAAATACGTTGAATTCTAAATATTGCACAATCTAAGATATTGCACATCGTTATTGCACATCCCAAAGTTATTGCACAGAAGGGATTGGGTGTTGTGCTAATGCAAGTTCAGAGTCCTGATGGCTGTGTGAAAAAAAAAAAACTGTCCCTAAGTATTTGTCCATATTTGTGAGACATATAGCGTCTTCCAGAAAGCAGCAGCTGGAACAGGTTGTGACCAGTGTGGTATGGGTCCCTAACAATGCTGAGGTAGCGAGGGTGAGCAATGTCATCCAGTGAGGGCAGAGAGCAGCCGATGATTTTCTGGGCAGTGTTGATCACTGAATGCTCTCCACAGTGGCTCTATAGAAGGTTACCAGAAGCTTAGTGTCCAAGTTTTTCCTCCTGAGTACCCGCAGGAAATGGAGTTGTTTCTGGGACTTCTTCACCACTGCCGTGATGTTGGTAGAAGTCATAAAAGAACCAAATTTCATCAATGTTTTTTGTGACAAAGAAGTATCTTTTCCAATTCCTCTATCAGAGAAGAATCAGAGTCGTAGAAATAACTGGAAACTCAAGAGAGCCATGACATTGTTCTTCACAAGTGTATGAAAATTTTTTGACCACAACTGTATGTCGTGGTTATGGTCTTCAATTCTAAAATGTGACATTACTTAGTACAATCATACCTCTACTTATGAAAGTAATTGGTTCCAGAACTTTTTTCGTAACTTTCATAATTAGAGAGACAGTGTATTTTAGGGCGGCCTGTTGGCGCGAGTGGTTATCTCACAGCTCTGGCGTCCTGGGTTCAAATCCAGGTCACGTCCTCCTGTGTGGTGTTTGCGTGTTCTCCCCGGGCCTACTCCGGATTCCTCCCACATTTCAAAAACATGCATGTTAGGCTGATTCAATACTCTAAATTGCCCCTGGGTATGGATGTGTGTGCATGGTTGTCCGTCTCCTTGTGCTCTACGATCGGCTGGCCACTGATTCAGGGTGCCCCCTGCTTCTGCCTCAGCTGGAATAGGCTCCAGCACCCTCCGCAACCCTAATGAGGATAAAGCGATTCAGAAAATGAGATGAGATTATCTTATATTTACCTTCTCTAATTTGTTCCACGGTCCTGACACATCTACCAACTAAACCCCTATAATTTGTCAACATGTCCCATTTTTATAAGAAGTATGTGAGAAACATACAAAAATGATAGAAAATGAATATGAAATAATTTATTAATATCACAAAATGAATAGCTGGTCTATATACAAGCCCGTGTTAAAACGCATGGAAACAAGAAAAAAGTGTCATGAAATTATTTATTAATGTCACAAAACGAATAACAGGTCTACAGTGTTCCCTCGCTACTTCGCGGTTCAGCTACCGCAGACTCAGAGCTTCGCAGATTTTTTCAGGAAAAATAAATAAAAAAATTAAAGATATTAAGTCAAAATGATAAATTACATCATTTTACAAGAGGTGGAAACAAAATATTTAATAAGAATTAGTAATTGCATCAAAAAAGGCCAAAGAAATGGTCAATAACATGGTGAGAGTTCAGGAATCGCATTGATGACGTCGTGGCTGTTCTAGGCGCATCTTCACCGCCCAAAAAACAACAATGTTCACAACTCCCAATAATGATGTTTCTTACGTGCAAAAAAACTGCAGAAGATCCTCCATCCGGACTACTATGATTTTTTTTCTTGGTGGTGCTTTTGTGCACGTTTCTTTAAGCATTTTTGAAGGGCCCCACCTACTTCGCGGATACGCCGCTATTGCGGGGGGGTCCGGTCCCCATTAACCGCGATAAGCGAGGGAACACTGTATATACAAACCCCTGTTAAAACGCATGGGAACAAGAGAACGCTACCAGGATGCAACATGGAGATAGCACACAAACATGAACACGCATTTAATAAATACAGCATTAAAAATTCAAACAACATTAATCAACAACAAGCATTGATGTTTTATGATTTCTTATTGTATTCTTATGTATTTTTACATCCATTTAATAATTCACTACTGCTTCTGCAATGTTGGTTGACAAACATTTTGGAAATAAACTATACAGAGACAATTGCCTATAACGACTTTTATTAATGTTTCGAAAATGCACAAGACACACGTCGTCAAAGTGGGCACGACTTCTGAACACTTTTTCAGGAAATCGGAAAGTTCATTTCTCCCCCGTTTTTTCATGATTTGTGCTATTGCGATGGAGTTTATCCTCATTAGGGTCGCGGGGGGTGCTGGAGCCTATCCCAGCTGACTTCAAGCTCAAACTCGTACCGAGGGGCAATTTAGAGTGTCCAATCAGCCTACCGTGAGATTGCTGAGCCCAGAACCAAGAGCTTCTTCGTTTGTGGAAGGAAACTAGAGTACCTGGAGAAAAACCCACACATGAGAACAAGCAAACTCCACTAGTTTGGACCGACCTGGATTTGAACCCTATGTCTTCCACTTTGAAGCCGACGAGCTCACCACTGGCTCGCCGGGCTGCAAAATTCTGGCCTTGAAGGACTAATATGTCAGGTTTGCCATTAAACATTCCCAAATTTAGGCACAATTAAAGAGCGAAAAACAGTCTTTTGGATTTTTACTTGCAAGAACGACCGTTGAGACAGCCTCCCCACTCCGTTTTACTCTTACACGTTTTGTTTTATGAAATTTGAGGGTCCTGATTCCAATGTATGTCTCAACTTTAAGGGGAGGGATGAAAACACAATTGAGACGTTTGCATACCTGTCAACCTCGAACCATTTGTGATCTTACCAAATTTTGTTTTCGCCCTTACATATATGTATAAATACATGGAAAATCTTACCACTTTACTTTTTTGTAAAAAATCACGAACAACAAGTAGAAAATGAAAGTAAACATAAACAAGGGAACAGGAAACGGAAATCACATGGTGAAAGTGTTACAAAACGAAATGTTTATCATGATCCTTTTTTTTTAGCCAATCAGAGGCGCCGGTACATATATCACTTGGCAGACATGCGTTTCCGGGAAGAAACAATGGCGGATGGTGAAAAATGGCTAGAAAGTGCCTTAATTTATTTTTTTTTCTCAAAATCACCGTTTAGCGTACCATTTTCATGTGTACAGCGTACCAATATAAAAATGGGCTTTCAGTTGTACCAATTACGGCGAGAACGTACCAGTTGACAGGTATGCGTTTGAGCGCGCATGTGCGTTGATGTAAATGTAGTCAAAACAGGTGAAAGTCAGGAAGCCTTGTGGAGTGTCTGTGATGGATGCAGGTGCAGTTCCCAGATCAATTCACCACACTGCAAGGCGTTCCGGATCTTCTTTGTTTGGTCCAACCAACGCTTTCAGGAGCAAAGCTTTTACTTGGTTGATACTTGCGATGATACTAACAATGTTGGGCAAAGCAAGTTTGATAGCAAAGCAAAGCGTATTCTACGTTGCAAACAAATGTAGAATAATCTGACTAAATTCCTCTTTTACAAAAAACATACTTTCCTATACATAAGTTGTTTACGGTGTATACAATTTGAAAGTTTGATGAAGAACTTAAAAAATACTGGAAAGTGTATAAGTTCACAGGTAATTGAATGTATGTCTCATTGTTTCTCTGCTGCTTTCTAGTTTTTGGTTTTGTATTGCTTTATTGATTTTTATCTTCAAGGGACATGGGGGAAAATAACCTTCTGCTATAATCATACATATTTCTGTTTATTAACATGAACATGAATATATGTTCATTAATATGTATATGGTGCCTGTGTTAAATTAATCAAACACAAATCGTGCAAAAACGGTTTATCATATCTTAATATCCAAACATTCAGATATATAAACTACACTGCAATCATGGTTATTAATGAATGGCTTCTGGTTTTTCACTTTGATAAAACAACAAAATTGCATTTACCGTCAAAGTGTTCAGAAATTTGCTTTGAATATATCTGGCGCCATCTAACATTATGAATGTGTACAATGTCTACGCCCCGATTTTAAGACAACAGACACTTTTTTAGTGTCATTTCAAAGCAAAAATCTTTGAAGGGGATAACATAGTCAGTACCCATTCCCCGTGTATGAAAACAACATGTATTCACGTAGCAACCTTCTACTTGGCCTAAGTGGAATAAATGCATAACAACAGTCAAATCAAATATAGAATGCCCTCCTTATAGAGAGTCATTTAAAGCATAGAAAATCAATTCAGTGCCCGGTATTCACAACACACAAAGGGTATATGTACATGACTTTATTTTCACATCTGTGACTCAAATTAGACTTTTCTTTTTAACAAAAAATATTGTATAAAATGAATTTATGTTAAATATTTTTTTGTGCATAACGGTGTAGGGTTGGGCTCCACCGTGATATTGCTGACCCCAGAACCAAGAGCTTCCTCTACATTCTAAATCTTTTACCAAGGTGAATGTACTTCATATTTTGTTTTTGTACAGTAATACCTTGACATACGAGCAATTTGAATTACGAGCCTGGCCACTTGGCTGTCTCAACTACTGCAGTGTAAACTGTAAGATAGCGCTATAATGCACCAAACTCTGATAATGGTTAAATACTGTCATTTCTAAAGTTCTATATGTCTGATGTATGTCTGGATATGTAGCTGATATAAAGCAGTTGGTTACTACTTGTCGAGTAATATCTGCTGGCCGAACCCACTCACCAATCTTAGTGGTAGATAGTCATTTAAATGTTTTGTCATAACTCATCTGCCGTCTAGACTTGGCCAAATCCTATACCAAATCCATTTTCTCTTGCCTCTTCCCAACCAATTTCTTTCTCTGGTTCGAAGTTGGCTTAGCTTTTAAAAAATAGGAATGTCAACAAAGAGTGAGTCATTTCCAGTGTCTAAGCTATAGTCATATACTGCAGTCGGGTCAGCTGTAACCATCGCTGAAGTCACTATCATTCTCACATTAGACGAATATATTTTGGTAGGGACGTCATTTTACATTGCAATTGTACCCTCATCAGCTTTATATCGCATAGCATTATTATCCGGAATTAGCTTAAGTATACGCCTCATTGGCCGCGTTGATAACTGACTCTGTTTGATCAACAAGATCACTTAAAAGAGATATCTTGCCTTCGGTTCAAATCCCTTTTGACCTGTCCCCAAAACATTGACAAGGCTTTTTGCTAACAGTTTTGCTGGTTCGTCAGCTGCTGTTATGGTCGTGGGTGTAGGAACCCAAAGCAGGCGAGGGTCCGAGTCTGGTTCGTTTAAATCTTTATTTCGATTGTCCGCGAGGCGGGCAAGCACAAGAGGGAACGGTGCCAATTTTGAAATGTTACAAAGCGTATAGTTTTCTACTGGATAGCCCCATTGTAATTGGTGATGCCTTTTCATATGCATAATTAAAAACTGCTAAGCCTTGATAACATGGACGCCAGCCCTGGGCCGCATTGTCCAGCTTCGTGCTATAATAAGCCATAGGCTGTTTTCACCGACCACTGCACGTCTCTTGCTTTAGCACAGCAGATCCATACCAAACAACTTCCGGTTCACGTAATGTAAAAATAAGTAATGAAATGTTTTTAATCTCATAATTTAATAATTTTTACTCCCAATACTTCTTAAATCTTCTAATATGGCGTGAAATGCAATGTTGTGCTCACACAGACTTTAATTTGCCAAAAGTGTAGGCCCTTGAAACCAAACAACTTCTGTTTCACGTAACGTAAATACAAGAGAACAACTTAAAACAAACAAAAAAAAATTACTCCCAATATTACTTCAATATCCTAATTATGCAAAGAGGAGTTTTGTGGTCACATGGACTTAATGTCAACAAAAGTTGAACACGGTGAAGCAACTTTTGTTTCTCATAAAACTAAGCGACAAAATACATTTTACAATTTGAATCTTGTAATAGTACAATCTATGATGATGACTGTTCGTCCTATTCCAATTTTAATCTCATAATAATTGGATTTTAATTAGGTAATATTAGGATTTTTTTTCTCAGAATATTGCAATTCATTAATCCTTATGAATTCTTACGGGACAACTGACCATCGCTCATGGGAAAAAACTAGGAAGTTTTAAGAACATCTTGAATTGAGCCATATCACAGGAATTTTAAATGCTGTAATTTGTAGTTTTTTTTGACTTAGTATTTAACTTTTAGGGCCCATGGCTTGCTTTTTGTGTTTTGCTTCTCTAATGTGCCTCAATTTGCCCTTTTTTGTCACATTGTTAAGGCTCAGGCATCTTCCTCGCTTTATCTTGCTCGAGAATGTCAAAGGCTTTGAGAAGTCTTCTGCCAGGTAATATATTATATTAGGTAGATATAGATATATAGATGTATGGATGTATAGATTTATAGATGTATAGATGTATAGATGTATAGATGTATAGATGTATAGATGTATAGATGTATAGATGTATAGATGTATAGATGTATGGTTGTATGGTTGTATGGATGTATGGATGTATGGATGTATGGATATATAGATATATAGATATATAGATATATAGATATATAGATATATAGATATATAGATATATAGATATATAGATATATAGATATATAGATATATAGATATATAGATATATAGATATATAGATTCATAGATATATAGATATATAGCTATATGGCTATATGGCTACATGGCTACATGGACACATGGATATAGACGGACGGACGAACATGGGCAGGGGCAGACGCAGACATACATATATCCGTCCGCCCGCCCTAACAAGCCCACCCACCCACCCATACAAACCCCCGCCCATCCCCCCATCCCTACAGACAGACAGACAGAATCCCTACAGACAGACAGACAAACAGAATCCCCACAGACAGAGAGACAGACGGAATCCCTACAGACAGACAGACAGAATCCCTACAGACAGACAGACAGACAAACAGAATCCCCACAGACAGAGAGACAGACAGAATCCCTACAGACAGACAGACAGAATCCCTACAGACAGACAGAAAGAATCCATACAGACAGACAGAATCCATACAGACAGGCACACAGACAGACAGAATGCCTACAGACAGACAGACAGAATCCATACAGACAGACACACAGACAGACAGAATCCCTACAGACAGACAGACAGAATCCATACAGACAGACAGACAGAATCCATACAGACAGACAGACGGAATCCATCCATACAGACAGAATCCATACAGACAGACAGACGGAATCCATCCATACAGACAGAATCCATACAGACAAAATCCATACATACATAAACTACAAATGTCCATTTTAGAAAACCCTTCAATGTTTTGTCGACATGCATTCAAAGTCCTAATTACAAATTTGTTTTAAAATTATATTTTTTTGCAGGCAATATTTTGTTGAAATGCTCAGAAAATGTGGCTATACCTACCAAGAGGTCATGCTCTCACCTACAAGTGTAAGAACGTGTGCTTATAACTTTGCTGTCTGATTGCTTTTCAAACATTTTTCTGATGTACTTCAACATGCAGATTGGGATCCCAAATTCAAGGCTGCGATATTTTTTGATGGCCAAGATCTCAGGAGGCACACGGCTTTCAAAAATAAAGGTGAGACAAATGGAAGTACTGTAACCATTTTTTCCAGCATTGCTGCTTTTGTGGAGGAACAAATGTCAGAACTGCTATATTTGCTATATCGACCACCGTCTTTATAGAGTGTAATTTATGTCAGAAAGTCACCTTTTGCATCCACTACAATCATTGATCAGGGTACCCCCAATACAGCCGCCATGACAGCTATCATGTTTAGTTTTTTAATTTGTGAAGCCAATAGTAGTGGGCGGCCCAGTGGCGTGGGTTTCCTCTGGGTACTCTGGTTTCCTTCCATTGTCATGAATATGCCTCAGGTGCGCAGCTAAGTCAGACCCAAAGATGCAGCTAGTAGATAAGACAGGAGTGCTGGCGCACAAAACTCGGGACTTGGTAAAAATCAATGAAGAAATAAATCTACCCGCGAGAGCAAATTAGCACACTGACATGGAGACGACATGACCAGATCCAAATAATAATCCAAACAGTCACTTAAGGAAGGGGAGCCCAGAGGGACACATCACCCAGACAGCACACACCTCCATCAAAATCCCAAACCAAATGTGGCACCCACATTCCAAAAACATGCAAGGATGGCTGTGAGTGTTCATGGTTGTCCGTCTCTCTTCAGCCGTCTGGTGGAATAGGGTTTCCATGAAGGAAACACCAAACAATTACATCAGTATTCTTGAGTTGATTGCCGTCTGGTGCTACTGATTTCAGAAGAAACTGCAGTGTTTGAGCAGGATACAGCTTCACACGTTTAAATCGCTTTCCGTTTGCGAGTTTCAGCACAAATTTGGATTTACAAAAAAATATTATAATGGAAATAACATGATGTACTGAAGCTGTGTCGGATGTAAATAAATCATTTCAAAACTCCGTGTTTTCGGCTTAGATGCAGCCGCTTCTCTCTTACCTGCGAGCTGTCTCATGCTTAATTCTAAGTCACGCCTATCATGAACAACCTGCCACAGCTGCTCATTTAAGGGGTCTTTTATCTTAAACAGATCAAGAAACTTGCCGTAACTGTTTCAATTCAACAGATTTTGTTGGTAATGAGAGCTATCTCAGCTGCCCTCCCTCCAAACTTACAGTCACACACATCACACACACATACACAGTGAACAACGAAAAATTGAGCAGCAGCAAAACAGTTCACTCCATGTATTAACGGACAAGCACGCTCATCCAAATTTAAAAATACACAGTTGAATTGTACATTGGTGGTTATGCAGCATATATAATCATAAGTTGTAAGAATCCTCAATATATCTCTTAATAAATATAAGGGTAAAATAGATCAGCAGGGGTCTCAAACTCAATTTGACTGGGGGTCGCTAGAGGCAGAGTCTGGGTGAGACTGGGCCGCATCAGGATTTCCACAAGAAAAGGGCTGATAAAACATTCCAACATTATCAAATATCTTTATTTTTTAACACAAAATAATGAATTAAATAAATTAACTTAAAGATGAATAAAAAAATAAATCCATCAGTAATAAAAAAGTAAAATAATAATAATGAGCTTACAGTACATATACACTGGCTGGCTGAGTAGAGAAAACTAATTAATTTTATTCCGTTTCAAATGTCTGTATTAACAGCTCTTCAACCTTTAACTTTCTGAACTTGAATGGAACATTGAACATGAAATATTCTGAACACGGCTTCTCTTGCCTACTACTTGCTGCTTGAGACCTGGCAGCGCTTCTTCTCACATAGCTGAGTCACATTTGGCTTGAGAGAGGAAGCAGTGGAGACCCTCAGTAGAGCTTGAAGATGCTCATCAGTAAGTCTGGACCTGTACTTGGACTTATTAAAGTTCTAGGTGGAGAAGAGCTTCTCACACAAGTAAGTGCTCCCAAAAAGGGACATGGTCTGCTTCAACATTCAGGAAAGTTCAGGGAAGCTGGGGGTCAACTCTCTCAAAAATTGTCCAAGCTTGTCTGCTTCGAGTTGCACCGTGGGCGGTCTACTTGCCAAAAGACATTTAACCGACTGACGTCTGGCCGAGCGCCAACTGGCCGAATGTAGAATTAGCCGAACGACTAATTAGCTGACCGACTATCCAGCCGAAGGACATTTTGCCAACGCGCTCGCCCCGCCCCCGGTCATGTGTGTGTTCAAGTTTTTCAACCTCGCCCCGCGGACCATATATGGCCCGTTACTGATAACATTCATCTAGAATAACAAGTTAGAGATAACAACATTCATTTAGAATAACAAGGGCATTTTTTTTCACGGCCAAACAAAGTAGTCATAACAGTAAGTACTATATTGACAGATAAAAAAGTATTTATAACAGTAGATACTAATTTACACCAGCATAGAAAACATTGAGATTAATCTTTGAATCGTTTAAATCATTTTGAATATATATTGCCTAAAATAATAGGAAATTTACAGGTATTGTTCTCTAAGCCCCCTTTTCTGTCTTTTAGTAAGTCGTCCAGTGTTTTTTTTTCTCACGTAGCAATAGTGTATGTGTACATTATCTAAGAATATTGAATAAAAATTAAGGCCAGCACATTGCACTACGTACTTGTATTTAGAAAAATGTCCAGCGGGTGGCAGTACATCTCGAGATGTGCAAAGAAATTGATGGGGAAATATCTTTTGTTTTTATTCTTCTGGACTCCAAGGTTTGGAGGATCATATGCCCTCCCCTTTGGGGCAAACATTCGCAGCACATCCCCTAATCCGCTGTTATGACCACTTTGTTTGGCCATGAATAAATGCCTGTGTTATTCTAAATGAATGTTTTTAACTGTAACTTGTTATTCTAAATGAATGTTGTTATCTGTAACTTGTTTTTCTAAATGAATGTTGTTATCTGTAACTTGTTTTTCTAAATGAATGTTGTTATCTGTAATTTGCTATTCTAAATGAATGTTGTTATTTGTAACTTGTTATTGTAAATAAATGTTGTTATTGGATTGGATAACTTTATTCAGCCCGTATTTGGGAAATTACACTGTGGCAATAGCAAGAGGGTGATTAGACAGAACTGCAAAGCAAAAGAAAAATCCCAAAGTACAAAGCAAATCAAAGTAACGGAATCATCAAATCATTAAAACAAAAGCAGCAAAAACACAAAACGAACAAGAGTGGACGGAGCTACCGCTGCCGCTTAAACAGCGCCATTTTGGTTGAGGTAGCTGAATCGGACTCAAAAAGACGTTGTACAGTTGGATAAAAACTGGAACCACACACAGGAAGTCTTCTACGAGATGGGGAACTCCTGCAGACTGTGACCAAGGTGGAGAATGTGCAGAGTCGCTCTTCCAAGCTTATCCACACAGTTCCTCAGTAGTCTAAAGCTGAAGAAAGCAGCAGCAGGGCAGAACTCCTCGACTTCGTTGCTGGTAAGCACCGACAGCTCTTCCATCCCATCCCACGATGGAATGGTTGGTCAGAAGCATTGCCTCTTCTCCCGGCACTTTTGTCCAGCTCTGAAACTCCGGCGGCACCGATGTGTTGCTCCTTCTGCTGCATATTGTAACAGCTCGTCCGATGTGTGTGACAGTGTAGGCATGGCTGGCTGGTTCCAAAAAAGAAGTAGCCGAAAGAAGCCAGGCTAAGAGAACAAGGAAAGTTGTAAAAACATTTAAGTAAAAAGTATAAAGTGCAAAGGAAAGTAAAAAGGAATGTATTAAAAAGTATTAAAATGTAATTTAAAAAAAGATAGAAGGGCTGTAAAACATGAAAATAATAAGAATGTACAGAGCTACTCCCACCGGCTCCCGCTTGAACGGCGCCATCTTGGAAAAGATGTCCTTGTTAGATGCATCTAGAGTTGTTCACAGTTACTAATAACCTTCAATGCCAATGCCAAGTGTTTATAATGGCTGTAGAAGGCATAATATTGCCTTATGCAAACATTTAATATGACCAGGCCTCTCTCTCACTGTGCCTTGAATCACTTACCCATAATCTTTAAAAAAAGAATAATTTTATAATCTGCAAAGTCACTGCTCCAACTAAACAGTTAAGTAGAAGGATAGGCTCAGGATCCTTGGGAACAGGCACATGGTCACAAGGCCGTGATAAGGCATCGAGCTTGGTGTTTCGAAACCCCTGGCTGGAAGATAGAAAAAAAGAAAAGCGATTAAGAAGACGGCCGTGTAAACTTAGTCGTTTGACTTTTCATATATATTGAAGATTCTTATGATCTGTCTAGACAATGAATGTGTTCAGCCCCCTCCAACCTGTGCCTCCACTTTTCCAAAGCAACCTTCATTGCAGTTAACTCCTGATAACCGACATCAGAATTCCACTGCGCCTTGGACAACAACCGCCTTAAATAGAGACAAGGATGCCATTTTCCCAGCCCACTGCAAGCCCTGTGAGAGAACCCCCCTGATGTCATCGTTGGAATCGTCCACCACACCACGAATTTTCGCTTGGGTATCAGCATGATCAGGATAGCTGCTTTAGTGAAGCGGGTCTTGAGGACCTGGTACGCAGCCACCGCCTTAGGAATATATGTTAACCACATCTTGGGCCAAGTGAGAGCATGTAACCGTTTAAAAAACGCAAATAGAAGTTTCCAAACTCAAGGAATTGGTGTGTCTTCTTACAGCTATCTAGAGTCTTCCAGTTCGTCACCGCGTCTTAGCCGGTCCATCTGCACCCTTCCGGAAGCTACTATGAATCCCAGCATGAAATTAACATTTTCCAGTTAATTCCAGTCTGGAGCATTATATATCATGGCTGAAAATGAATCCCACTCTGCCCATAATTACAACATAGTTTGTAGTTCAACAGTTTGAATCTTATCCTTGATGTTATCCTTTGTATAATAAGGGGGGCCTTAAAAATATCTTAACTTAAAATGGGGTTGGAAATATTGGTTCAAACTTTTGCAATGTGATCACAATATCTGATGCAAGTCTTTACTCTATATCCTAGGAGCACGACATGTCAATGGTCCCTGCTGAGACTGAGTCCTCTGAGGCGCCTTCCCTTTCATGCCCTCAACAGCCAGTTAGTTCTATGATAAGACAGGGGAAAAAAGACGGTGTTTGTGTACTTTATAAACTAGAGACAGCAAATGATGCTCTAAAAAAGATTAATCAGAATAATGATTCTTCAGTGAAGCAGATCCAAGACTTCCTTGAACCTCAAGAGAATCTTGAAATGGAGCAATATCTTGTTCCTTCTAAAATACTGATGCGTTATGCTTTAATCCTGGATATTGTCCAACCCAACTGCCGGAGATCTATCTGCTTCACCAAAGGGTAAGTGTGTTGATCATTTGTTATTACTCTACCTTGTTTCCGCAGTACTAAAAAAGGCATAAACCAAAAGACTAACACCATAAAAAGAGGAATTCCCTAATTTTCAGAGGTGGACAGCCTGTCAAGTCACCTCACAGATTGTTGTTGTCCTTCTGTTCTGAAGATATTCGGCCCCCTTGAACTTTTCAACCTTTCGACAGTTGTCAGGCTTCAAACAAAAATATAAAATTAAGATTTTTGAAGTATCAACAACAAAGTCAGAATGGAGTTGGGAATCTGTTTCAGTGGTTGTCATCTAGTAAAGCAAAAATTCCACAAGACTGTCTTTTCCTCTGTGTGCAAATTTGGGAACGTCTAATGGCGAACCTGACAATATCATCATGTTTGAAACTTGAAATGTGGTAAAAGGTTGAAAAGTTCAAGGGGGACGAATATTTTCACAAGGCACTATATGTATGATGAGTTAGGGGTTGTCTTCATAATTTTTTTAAACTCAAATGAGCAAGTTATTGATCATATATGACCTGATATCAACTTGCAACTCTGTGTACGCGTGTTGTGTGTTTTTCTTTAAAGCTATGGCCGATATGTGGAAGGAACTGGCTCAGTACTGCAAAGTTGCCTGGAAACAGAGGTATAGTTGAAACATTTTAAAAAAAATCTCGGGTTGGACTCGGGTTTGGGTTACGGTTTTAGATTTGGGTTTGTGTTACGGTTTTAGATTTGGGTTTGGGTTACGGTTTTAGATTTGGGTTTGGGTCACGGTTTTAGATTTGGGTTTGGGTCACGGTTTTGGATATGGGTTTGGGTCACGGTTTTAGATTTGGGTTTGGGTCACGGTTATAGATTTGGGTTTGGGTCACGGTTTTAGATTTGGGTTTGGGTCACGGTTTTAGTTTTGGGTTTGGGTCACGGTTTTAGATTTGGGTTTGGGTCACGGTTTTAGATTTGGGTTTGGGTCACGGTTTTAGATTTGGGTTTGGGTCACGGTTTTAGATTTGGGTTTTGGTCACGGTTTTAGATTTGGGTTTGGGTCACGGTTTTAGATTTGGGTTTGGGTTACGGTTTTAGATTTGGGTTACGGTTTTAGATTTGGGTTTGGGTGACGGTTTTAGATTTAGATTTGGGTTTACACTTTGACCTTGATTTAGACTGAGGTCCGGTTATTTTAGATTTTGCGGAACATAGATTTAGCGGAACATAGATTTAGCGGAACTTAGATTTAGCGGATCTTAGATTTAGCACATCTTAGATTTAGCGGAGTTTTAATTGGGCTTTAGGTTGAGCTTTAGGTTGAGCTTTAGGTTGAGTTTTAGGTTGAGCTTTAGGTTGGACTTTAGATCGGATTTAGATTACATTTATATCAAGATCCCAATTAATCTTGTTTAGATTCAGATCAATATCATGATTAGATATAGATCAAGATTGCGATTAGATTGCAATTAGATCGTGTTTAGATTCAGATCAAGATCGCGATGAGATTGCCATTCAGATTAAGATTAGATTAGATTAGATTAATTCCGTATGGGAAAATCAGTTTGTTGCAGTAGAAAGTGAAAACACGGGATGGAGAACCATGCACACTCACACCCATTCCTGGGGGCAATTTAGAGTGTCCCATCAGCCTACCATGCTTTGTTTTTTTTATATGGAAAAACCAATGCATGTCTGGGGGAACATGCAAACTCCACACAGATGGACATGATCTGGATTTGAACCCAGGAGTCCAGATCTTTGTTTATTTTAAAATTAGGATATGGTTAGGTTCTTAATGGTTATTTTTTATGTTCTGCAGATCGAGACAGTGTTTAAAAATCTGGATCGATTCTCTCAAGAAGAAAAACTCCAACAACTCCAGAGACTGAAACTTCGTTATTTTACCCCCAGAGAAGTAGCCAACATAATGGGCTTCCCCGAAAGCTTTTGTATGTCCAAAATTGTTTGCTACCTGAGAGTAGATTATTATTTTTTGCTCTGAAAGAGTAATGGGAAGTTTAAGTATCATACTAAAGTAATGATTTAGACATGAGTTTTTTACTCATACATTACTCAAAATATTGTTCTTCATAAAGGGTTCCTTCTGACAACACTTCACTGTTGCTGTGCACATAACTTAAAGCAAAATGTCTTCCAAATTAAGTTTAATCCATGCACTGTGTTGATTAATTTATGTCACCTTTGAAAGTCAAAATCTGATTGATCTTGAATCAGTGTCAAAGTGAAGAAGGCTCGTCGCCTTGTTTTTTTTAATCTCACTTTTTCTATGCAATCATAGTGCCAAATTTTCTCCACTTTCAAGCAATTTTTCAACCCATCAAGAACTTTCCCAGTTTTAATGATCAGACATGTGAGACTTTAATTGAACACAAGTCAACTTTAATTAAATATGACATTTGTGAAAAATAGATTTCGGCAGCACTTTCAAGGCGTTTAATTGCAAAGTGGATAATTAAATGTGTGCATGCCAATTTTCAACATTTTTTTAGGTAAACATCAAAGATGTTTGCCACGAACCGTAACCATTTGGAGCTACTCAAATTTCAAAAATGCCGAACGCTTTTAGAAAACCTCTTTAAACACAGTCCAAATCAATTTGATCCAAACACCTGAAGTACTTGGACCACTCTGCAAAATAACCTCTTACAGCATTCCCTCGCTACTTCGTGCTTCAGCTACCGCAGACTCAGAGCTTCGCGGATTTTTTTCAGGAAAAAAAAATAAAAAAGTTAAAGATATGAAATTAAAATTATAAATTACATCATTTTACAAGCTGTGGAAACAAAATATTCAATTAGAATTAGTAATAGCATCATTTTACAAAATTTTCAAACACAAAGAATGCACGTACGCGCAAAGCATCACGGGGCATCACAGGCATAAACGCAAGCTGATTGGACAGCTGAATGCTCACTGAATACTCGACTCCCCATTGGCCCATTCACCACGGAAGCCCAAGCTTCTCCCGATGCCCATTTTCAGTCCACGCTTATTTCGTGCTAGCATACAGCATGCTTCTCGCCAAGCTAAAGCTAAGCGTAAAAGTTTTGTGGAGCCCTTCGTGATGCCTCCCAAACGCTCTCCATCCCTTGGTGCATCTAGTGAGCCGAAGAAAAAGCAAAGGATGTTGACATGAGCAGGAAATAGCTACGTGAGCGTAGCTCGACAATGTGGCCTTAATGAATCCACGGTGCAGTACATAAAGAAGGAGGAGAAGAACATCCGCAAAACTGCTGCAACATCTTTCACGAAAGAGGACAAAAGGGTTGTGAACACCCAGAATGAGGCCATGATGCGAATGGAAAATGCACTGGTTATTTGGATCCATGATTGTAGGGCGAAGAAAATCAGCCTGGACGGAAACTTAATCCGAAGTAAGGCTAAATCATTGCTTGATGCTATGGTGCCTGAGGGTGATGACGACAACGTTCAAGACGAGGAAAAAGACGACGACGAGGAAGGTGATCCTCTACCCGGTGCCTCAAACCAGACTAACCCACGACCACGTACGGCTTTCGCTGGCAGCAAGGGCTGGCTTGAGAGGTTTAAGCGGCGAGTCGGACTAAAGAATGTGTCGTTGCATGGAGATGCAGCCTCTGCAGACGGAGCAGCAGCGAGGCGTTATGTTGAGGATGTGTTTCCGGGAATGATAGAAGAAAATGGGTATGTCCCGGAGCAAGTCTTCAACATGGATAAAACAGGTCTCTACTGGAAGAGGATGCCTTCTCGAACATTTCTTTTCAAGGACGAACTTCAGAAGACAGATTTCAAAGCCCACAAGGATCGAGTGACTCTGCTCTTGTGTGGCAATGCAGCAGGATTCATGCTGAAGCCCGGCCTGATCCACAGGTCACTGAAATCCTTGCACATTGAAGAACAAGAAC